>NW_024424452.1:12782464-12971379 GCF_017311325.1 Ursus maritimus | reverse complement strand
GGGGGGGGGGTTCTCAAGCTGTGCAAGACAGCACTGTGTACAGCAGACCCTGGCTCTGTCATACGGTTCTGTGGGATTTTACCTGTGAAGTCCTGAGAATGATGGGACTGTAAGTAAACACAGAAGATGGCGTCCACAAAGAAGTCAACGGAGAAAATGATTAACCAAATTGATTGCTTTTACAGTATTACGCCTACAACAGTAAGTTAAATACAGTATCAGTTAAATGGCACTTGAGGCAAAAATAGTACTTACGCTTTCATGATTTAACATTAATGCCACCACTCTTTCCTGATGATGAAATTTGGGCACAGAGAAGTGAAATTACAAGAATAAAACCTAATACTCAAAACCAGGGATCCAGAGTCCAAGAGAATGGACCTTCTGTTGAAACAAGCGAAACTGGTTTACGTGTGTAATTACCCTTTTTTTAAAAAGAAAGTTTTAGAAGATAGAATTTTTTGGACTAGATTTGTGTTAATTCTCTCTCTGTATAATTCATTCTGAACCTCTAATATTATCCTACCAGATCACACTCTTTCCCACATGTTCTGATCCTACTCCAAGGGAGCCATGAAATGACGCGGCTGCCAGCCACAGCTCCCTGGTTCTCACCTGACGCAGACAAGAGACATATGACGGGCAACACGAAAGGGGATCAACAGAACAGACTGCTGGAGGGGGGGGACAAAATCTTTTCTTTAACCCTTCTAAGTTATCGGCTGGGGCCCCTGTAACAAAAGACACATTAATAACAGAAGAACATACACAATGTATTCATTACAATGTTTTTCTCCTGCTGGTCTGAATTCAGAAAGGAAGGGACAAGGAGAAGATTTTACCTTCCTCTCTCAAGGGAGCACCACAGCCAGAGATCCAGGAAACTGACCTCCCTCCTGCTGGCTTTTGTCAGTTGTCCTGGACCTCAACTGTAGCCTCTGGTGGAAGTGGAGGGTCCCAACCTTTTCACTGTCCCTTTGTGACTCTCAGAAACTAAAACGGAGGAAAAGTGCTTTTTCCATTTGCCCTGCTAAAGTCTCAGCTGGGGCTCCTGCACCAAATAACAGATTAACAAGAGAAAAGCACAAGACTCTATTTAACGTAAGTTTTAGGTGACACGGAGTCCTTCATAAACAGTGAAGGCCTGAAGGAGTGGTTAAACCCGGGCATTTTTAAGCAAGGTTGGATGAAGAGTGGGACGTCATGGATACATGTAATAGGACAGAGGGTATGAGCTAAGTGCAGTGGACTGGGGGAGACGTAGCGAGGCTGGTCCCTCTGGGAGTCCCTCCGTCTCAAGGAATAAGGAAGTTCCTTCCCTCCAGTGACATCTCTCAAAGGAGAGTATAACCTGCCTCAAGGGAAAGTCAGAAAGTCCTTCCTGCCTACCACTATCAAATTCCTTCAGCCTGAAATATTCCATGTGTCAGGAAGCCATGTTTGGGGAAAATATGTCCTGAACCCCATTATTTATCCACAAATCATATTCCAAGATATTTATAAAATTTCTAAATCACTAGAAGAACCTGAAACCTATTTATACAGTGAAATCTGTCTTCCCGAAACCAGCAGTGTGGTGCCTATAAATGGAACGATAGCAGATTTGAAAGAATTGAATGTATAGTGTGAGACTAGAAAAAGGATCTGGGCAGATGGGCAGCCATAATCTCAGAGACAGAACCATTTGGCCAATCCTGTGAACATGGAGAAAATGGTCACTTGATAAAGCATGGCCCCAGACTCTCTGGAAGGCCTTCTTTTCTCTTAAAATCTCTACCACATTCATGAATAGTATCCTTCAACTGGGCCTTTATAAGGAGTCCCTGAAGGTCTTATTAAAATGCAAATCATGGACGCCTGGGTGGTTCAGTTGGTTAAGCCTCTGCCTTCAGCTCAGGTCATGATCTCAGGGTCCTAGAATCCAGTCCCGTGTTGGGCTCTCTGCTCTGTGGGGAGTCTGCCCTCTGCCTCTCCCCCTACTCATTCTCTCTCTCTCTTTCCTTCTCCCTCTCAAATAATAAATAAAATCTTTAAAAAAATAAAAAATAAGATACAAATCATTTCTCTTATAAAGGTCAGTCTTAAGCCTTTAGTATCCATTAACATACTCACAAAAATAAAATTACCAAATCCTTGGTCAATTAGGGCCGGTGGCCTATGATGAGGAGACAGATTAGTCCAGGAAGGAAATGGCCAGGTGGGTAGGGGGAGTGTAGAGGAGAGTCCTATTATGGTCGTGGCCAGCAGGGGGGAAGGAGTAGCAGGGGAAAATATATAAAGAAAAGAAAGAGAAAGAAAAAGGACAATTTTACCTGCTAAATCGCTTTGCCTAAGACAAACCTCTGTTTCTAACCTCCTCCAGGGGGCTATTTAGAGTGAAATGGCCCAGGCCAGGGGTGCCATTTTCAGTTATTAAAGAAGCAAGTAGAGCTTCTGGCTCTGAGCAGCACTTGACCCAAAGGGTGATGGGCAGAAGGAAGAGGGAAGGGAATTAACCAGCTCCCCCATGGTTAGAGTCTGCACACAGCAGGGCTGATAACCACGTCTCTCTCAGCATGGCTTCCAAGGAACGGTCCTTTGATTGCAGAACTTACCGCTGTCCAGGGCTAAGCTGCAGGCAAAGACTAAGGGCCAAAGCCACGAGAGGAGGGGCAGCCAGGAGAAGTCCTGGATCAGAAACGTAATAATTAACACATTTGTCACCTGGTGGTGTAGAGCCATAAAATAGGGATGATAAAATAGCAACAATGCTGGCATAATTACCCTCTCCCGACCAACTGCCAAAGGTCTGGTGATTAATCAAAGTCTCTCTAGGCATTTCTCTAAATAAGCCCAGCCTCCAATCCCAGTGTAAAATCCACAAGCCAGCTTCTAGGAGTAAGAAACAAGGCAGTTGACTTTAGGATTTTTTTCTTCATCTGGAGAAACATGAATAAATCACACATCATCAAGTTTATCATTTTTCTCCTCTGAGAAATATGAAATATTATAGATCATCTCCAGTACATCAGCTTCTTCACACTCCATTAGCATGAAGGAACTATTTTTGATATAATTTATCAAACCACTGGCCTCATTTCTCCCATTTCCTTCAAGATGGAGTCGCGGACACAGTGGACTCCGGCTTCCCTTATTCACAACGGCTGTGATCTGCTTCTGCCGTGGAAGCAGGAGGTAAGTTGAAGGGCATCGCTAGTAACAGGTCATCAACCTGTACCACCACCCAAAAGGGAGAAAGGGTCTCCCCAAGAGACTGGCATGGGGTCGCCTGAAGTCTGCTTTAGTCAGATCGCCCTGAGGTGGCCCCAAAGAGATGGGTCTTTTTTTACGAAGAGAGGCCACCTCTCCTACTAAGATCAGTTTTCTCCTCGACCTCGTCCCACTTTGAAGTGAAAATGGTCCTGCTAAGGATAGCTGCCCAGTTAGTAAGCTACAAGCAGTTTTGGGGAGCCAGAAATGTTTGAAAACTGCAATGAAGAATAAAAACATTTGCTATTCCCTCTTCCCAGTGGCAGCATTAAAGGATTTAGCAGCAAGGCTGAGAACCAAATGATCCATTCAATTCAATTTGATTATTAGTATTATTTTAATTAATGAGGTCCTACTATGTTTGAAGAAATTACATATGGTCCCTGCTCATAATCAGCTAAGCAAATGTATACCTAACTAGCTGTAATATAAAGTTAGAACCAGACAAGGGGCGTCGGGTGGACGTGGAAAAGAAGGTATTTTCCCTGGGATCCTGAAAACTGAGTAGAATGTCAACATCCTGGATGAAGTTCAAAACAGGAAAGACAACTAAGGGTACAGACACATTGCTGAGATAGGCATGAAAGGGGAATGACACAGGAGTGGAAGGCGTACGGGTGACGTGTAAATAGGACAAGGACCAAGAAAGGTTAGGTGAGGACGGTGATTGAACAGCAAGATCAGGAGTATTAGTTTCATCACTAAGCAGCAGAGAGCCATTAAATATTTAGGGTGTAACAGTGAAGATTCAACTGTGTTTAAGAAGGTAACGCGAACAGAAGTGTGAGAGATGACCAGGACAGGTGAGGTGAGCACCAAGGAGACAGGCAAGAAGGCTCCTGCAACAGAATGCCTGAGTCCTCCCGGGGGCACAGGCTGGACATGAAGACGAGGACCTTGCGTCAGTGGTCTCTCTTAGCAACCAGGTCAGGCACTCACAGGGACTCCATACAATCTGCTGAAATAACAATAAAGGGACATGTGTGCAAGGAGATCTGCACAAGAAAGTTCACGGCAGCATTGTTCCTAACAGCAAAACATCAGAAACAATCTGAATGTTCATCAATGGGACAAATGGTGGCATAGTCTTAAACTACAATATCATACAGTCGGAGAAGAGCAAGATGGAGCAAATGAATTAATCTCACAAACATTATGTCCGGTTTTTAAAAGTTACAAAAGTGTGCAGATCAAAACATACTGCATCATATTGACTGATTTACAAATATGGACTATGTATAAAGAATCTCAACATGAACAACAAATTTAGGATTGTGGTTCTTATCCCCGGGTTCTGAGAGGAAATTAGAATCACAATGAAGGAGGACTTCAATTGTACGGGAAATGTTTTGCTTTTCAAACTGGGTGGTGGGTATATGGATGTTCATTACATTATTTTTCATATCCTTATTCAATAAAATACAGCAAAAATACTCACAAAGCCTCACCGGAATCTTGGGGGGGGGCTGGCCACATTTAAGGACATGGATGACAAGACAAACAGTGGAGGAGACTGAGAAAGGACGTGAGGAGGGGGAGCAGTCAGTGAAAGGTAGGTGAGGCTGGAGAGCTGCCAGAATGTGGGCTGCAAGTCCTACCCTTGGTCCACACTGGGCAGGGAGGCAGGAAGACCCAAGGGCTAGTGAGAGAAATGGAGATAAGGAGGGACCAAGGGACTGGCATAAGGACAAAGAAAGGGGCAGGAGGAGCAAGAGGACCAGGTGACCGTGACCAAATTAAAAATGAATGGAAACCTGGATGGAGGACATCCTTCGGAATGACTACGGAGGACATATTTATCATCAGGCTCCAAGAAAAAAACCAAGTTTGTGTGTACGTGGTTTGTTTTAAGAAAATTCCAAAGCTGGCATCAGAACTTACTTTCCCACCTCTGCTTCTGAAAGACTGGATTGTGTACTATCATTCTTCTTCAAATGGTAAAGAATTTTCTTCCACTTTAAGGCTGAACTGGGACAGCACAGCGTGGAAGTAAATCAAATCAGAATGAGAACACACATCACTCTCCTATTCTTTTTACAGAGATGCAATAGGATAACGTATTTTTAAAAATCTTAAGTTTATTAGGCTGGTATTTATTTTGGCTTCCCTAGAGGGTACAATTATGCCTTAGAAAGACCTGTGGCTGAAGGACTTCCACAATAAACTATTTCAATCCTTACCACATGTACCAGGAGGAGCAAAGAAAGTGTCCTTTGTGAGGCACTTTGCAGAGAGACGACTCTTGCCCTTTTCTGCTAGCACCATCATCTGTCCTGGTCTTGGAGCTCCTCTGACCACTAGCCACACTGCAAAACTGCAGCCTGTGGGAGCAGCACAAAGGGATTACGTTGAGCATTCCAGATAGATCTGAAAGGGTCTGAGAGTAGGAGATAAAACACCACCCTGAAATAATCTCCTTCTTGCACAACCAAGCTCGGATCCCAGCAGTTACCGGGAAGGTTAAAGCAAGGCCAGTGGCAAGCCGGGAAGGTTTGCTCTCAGGGTCCTAACGTTCCCTCTGGATCAGAACATTTATACTGAGCTTAGAGATCAACTTTCAGGAGCAGGAGCCCTTGTCCTGCTAAGTTTCTTCCTCCCATTCCTAGTCTTGGGGAAATCCCGCTTTGCAAGTTGGGTATATGGGTCCGGCTCACCGCTCTGCCAGAGCTGTGAAAAGGTGTGCTAGGGATGTTTAGAAGATGTCTGTCACATCCTCAGGTGAGAAAAATAGCCCGTATGGACACAGAAGTAACAAATGGGTTTGAGAGTCTCTCTGGCCTGCCAAGCTAGCAGGGGATGCTGCTGGAGGTGCCCAGGAAAGCTAGGATGTGCAGGTATTAAAAATGCATGCGCAGAGTGGCATGAAGTCACATCTCTGGATAATCACAGCTGTTCCCAAAGAACCCCTTCTTGGTCTGCGGGAACCAAAACTCATTCTTCAGAGCCTGCGTGACTGACCGCTAACATCAAGAAGAATAGAAACACATGTATTTGGACTCAAAGATGTGTCTGTGATAATATGAAATACATGCGGACTTAAAAACTGTGCATTTTCTCCACTTGCGCAGATCTGGCTGGGGACAACCAACCATTAGCAACCCAGAGTTCAGTTCCAATTCTCTCTAAGCCATAAACTGCTTCGAGGAGATGGGAGACCTCATGTGATTGGCTTCCATTCTAAATGACTCTGGTGAGCCAGTGCCATCCAGCTGAGCCAAAGGTGGAGCCAAGGTAAACAGAAAAGAAGACAAGCCAGGAAAATGCGACAGTGGGAAGGCCTAGCCCATTAAAACACAGTCACAAACAACACTGAGACACAGGCTGTCCCATGAGTCACAGTGGGCCATTAGATGCTGCCCACCTGATGCCAGGGCATTCCAAAAGACGCCCACAAGACTTCGTCATTCAACAATGGGGATTCATCAGGATTTTGTAGGACCTGCCCAAAGTCCATTCTATATTTTTAGTAATAAACAGCTATTTGAAAACTGGCTATTCTCCTACTGCAACAGAAAAAGAAGAAAAACAACTTTCATTAAAATCCCTTTTTGTTACACCAGGAAGTTCTTAAATGATGTACATAATGGCAAAGGAAACCGAGACAACCACCCCTGTGGCCTGGCAGGCGTAAAGACAGCGTTCACTCCCAAAGAGATTTGGAACCAGTATCCAAGTGGTGCCGCCATTCACATTTCTCCTAAAATGTTCTCAGGATATTGCACAAGTAGCTAATGGCATGACAGAGACACTTACCCTTCAGGGGGCTAACGGACGTAATATTAGGGGGTCTAAAACTCAGAGGAAAATTAATCTCTCAAGAACAACAAATGAAAAGAATGACGTTAATTGTAGAAGATCAACCAATCAACCACAAACCACTTACAGGCAGAAGAGCCAGTGTGTAAGCAAGGACTTGGAAGAGATGAGAGAATTCTAATGCAGAACGAATAGATTTAACTCAAAAAGACAACACAAATCCTCACTAGGACGGTGGTGGTATACGGGAAATTTATGTGTCTTCCATGCTACAAAATGACCTTTCTTGGGGACAAAGTTCCTTTCCTTAATGACCTCATTGGCCACACCTGAATTTAGGTTGTGAGGTTCCACCCTCCCCCCCTCAATTCTCACTAGCTCCATATTCTTGGTTAAAAGCACCACCTTTTCCGAGTCTGAATTTCCTCATTTGTAAAATGTGGATAAAAAGATCTACCTGGTAGAAATGCTCTGAAACCAAATGAGAGAATATAAACCAAAGTACTAAATCAAATAGCATGCAAGACCGGTAGCGGAAGTCAGTAAGTCTGGCTCTCCCTTCCTCTTCCTCCTCCTCCACCCCCCACCACACACACACACACACACACACACACACACACACGACCTGTGAGAAATCACAGTGTGATGGTTTTGAGCACAGGTTCCCGTACCGGGCTGTTCGAATCCTGGCTCAGCCAGCTACTAGCCACATGACTTTCGGCAGACTTCCTAAATCTTTCTAAGCCACAGTATCCTTATCGGAAAAATAGAAATAATAGTGCCTCTGTGATAGAGCGATTATGGAGAATAATGGGGTTATTACCTGAAACATGCTTAGAACAGTGGCTGGCAACCAAAGCTCAGTAACTGTGAGCCCGGATCATGATTATTATTATACAAAAAAAAAAAAAAAAAAAAAAAGGAAACTTATTGACAGAGGGAATGCCTCATTTGAAATTTTGAAAAACTAGAGGCAAAGCATTTAATCAAGTCAGATCTTCTGAGCATGCTGTCTCCTGTGAAGACACTGATGGAATAATAATATTTTGCATTGGTACTGTGCTTTTCATTTTCGTAAGTGTGGCTAACATACTTTTTTATTTTCCTTTAAGGAGGAAACAGGTAAAACACTGAGAAATCAATTCATATAGGCAATTTACGTATTAAAAAGCAACTTGTGGGGCTCCTGGGTGGCTCAGTAGTTTAAGCGTCTGATTCATAATTTCAGCTCAAGTCATGATCTCAGGGTTGTGAGATCAAGCCCTGTGTCAGGCTCCGCACTGGGCGTGGAGCCTGCTTGGGATTTTTTTTCTCTCTCTTTCCTTCTCCTTCTGCTCCTCCCCACCCCGCCCTGCTTGGGCATTCTCTACCAAAAAAAAAAAAAAAGAAAAAGTTTTTTTAAGCGACTTGAAGGGTACAGCCAGAGATCAGAGCAAATCCAGCCCAACTCCCCATAAGAGTCTCATTTTATATCCCTTTCTTGGTGCAGAATGAACGGACTCCAACATCATGGCCCCAAGGCTGTGCAAGACAATCCATCATCAGAGAGGGATTCAGTTATATTTGCTAGAACATGCTGAGGTAAAAATACACAGAATACATTACAAAAGATTTTCAAGAATACTGAAACAAATACGTTTTTTAAGCATGAGCTAAATTTAAAATAACATTTCATTCCAGGTAACAGAAGTTTTATTTTGCTATCTACTTGATCAAGAAGGGTAAGTATTATGAAATGGTATGTGAAAGCATCGTGGGTTAACTATCTGTGGGTGTTCAAATCCTGTACTAGCATCTCAACTGCATAAGCACTGCTGGGAAGACACAGAAGTGGTGGTTTGGACAGGCAAAAATCATTGCCATTTCACAAAAGAAGAAATTGAAACCGAACACCAGAAAGTTGAACAATTTCTCTACAGTGAGTTGCTGTTGAGCAAGTGTCAAGAATGTAGATCTGAGACAGGCTGCCCCTGGCTCCAGATGGCAGACAGTGAGACTCTAAAGCTGTGGCCAAGGAGTAATTTTCAGGTGACTGCTTGGATGTGTTCTTACGGTACCACTGTCATTATGCAATTATTACACTAACCATGTCTATAACTTTCTTATTTGTGCTATGAATTGCTACACTTATAATATGCCATCCTTCACTAGGAACTAATCAAGAACAATCCTCTTCTAGTCAGTAACTCTAATGAAACCCTGTGGTGGTGATGAAACCGTCTGCAAAAAGCCATCATTCCATGGGATTCTTTACGCATGCAGAAGTGGTATACAGACTACACCTGATTTTGAGTGCCTTCCTGGTTATTAGCTTCTCTGTGAGAGATATCGTCAGTCATACCACTTCCAAAACGAGGTTGTTGGAAGTAAGCACGAACGACATGCAAAAGATAAGTGCATGTTATTGTCATATAAATATTCCAGGTGCTTGTTTCTGTTCCCTTCAACAACTCCAAGGATTCCACAAATGCCAAGAATGGCCTATACAGAGAATAGAAGGTGACACCTTCCCCTCGCCTCAAAAAGAGGGCCCCCAACTCCCAAAGATACGTGGACTCTACATTGCAAGAACAAGTCAATAGGAAGAAACTGCAACTCCACAGAGTATCAGAATATACCAACACTCCAGTTAGTTCAACGAATCCTTAACCACACTACACACAGGGAAATCAAAACAAGTGACTGGATGTACTCTACAGCAAACCAGATGTTCCTCCTCACCCTGATATCCCTTCTCTCTTCATTCCAGAAGCTTTGGGGGGCTGGGGAGAAAGTTTTAGATCGTGATAAAGTTCATGGGCCAAATCCAGTGATGTAAGTTAGAGTAATCAATTCTCACTTATTAATCAACTGCACTCACAATGTTACATAATCATTATGATGCAGACATAATAATAATGAAGGCACTGCAATTTGCTTTCAGTAAACTTGAGCAGGCAATAACATTTTCTTATAATAATACAGCCAGGAAAATAGTTTATGGTGTTGAGAGAGATATTAAAATGGGCAAAAATGCACAGGGGAGGAAGGCATTAGATATACATATTTCTAAGTTATTAAAAACTGAAGAAATATAAAGGTGAGATTAATGTTACAGAACCTATCTGCATCTCTAGAAATGAAAGGTTTAGGTTATATGAAATATCTTCTGCTCTCAAGGATGTACTATAGCTAGCAGGAGAACCTCTGCATAGAATTTGAATGAGTGATAGGCTGAGAAGCATCAGATGAAATTGAAGAAGGAAAATAAAATTCCCCATGAAAGAACATTCTTTAATTATGGAGAAGGTTGTCTGGGATTACCCCACAGACACCTTGCAAATCCTTGCTCTTTATACCTGGTAAAATGAGAGCTACCTGGAAAGCCGTGTTTCCTGCCTTACTCTTTCGGGTCCAGACACACAAAGGGACTGAGAATAGAGAAGCAGCAGCACGACCAGACATCCCGCAAATGCTGGGAACAGAGACAGAGACCACGGATTCAGCACTAGTGAGCGTTGTGGCTTCCAATACGGTCAGCGTTGTGTTTGCTGGACAGAGGGGGTTAGGAAAGGCAAGAGGAGAGTGAGGGAAGCTTGGTGGGGAAAAAAAGGTTTCCATCACAAAGCATCAGCAATGAAGAGAAACTCAGGGCAGATGGGGAAATTCTACAGTCACCTGACTTCTGAAAGGCAAAAAGAAATGTAGTCGTTCTTAAAATCTCTGAGCAAGGAAGGAAGGGGGAAAAAACTACCAAAAAAAAAAAAAAAACTTGTTTATAATAAAGACTACATTCTGTAGCAATTTCCTAGATTCCTGGGGTTAGAAATCTAGATTGCCAATGGATAAGTGAGCCTTAAAATCACATCCCTGCTGACAAAAATTCATTTCTTATAACCGTCTCCATTTACCGGAATGCTGAATCTTTCCCATGGGGAAGGAACAAATGAAAATGTTATTTCTCTGCTCATGAACTCATACCTTTCTGTCTGCTTTTCACTGTTGGCAATTTCATTCTCCTCCAAATTTGACTAAAGCCCGTGACCTGAGGGAAATAATGTCTATATAATAATCTTCTGAAACTCTAATTCTGAGTCATGTTTTTTTGGATGTTGCCTCGCAGTTTATGAAAATTGCACTGAGCTATGAAATGTAAGTGATGTGATGTCTCTGCCTAACATAATCATTTTGCTGGTGAACATGTTGCAAATACTAATGAAAAGGAGGCTCCCACAAAAGCCATGAAAGCTGGTTAATGGCAACAATCTAGCAGCAGTGGCCCCATCTTCAGTGCTGCTCCTCATATTCCTTTCAGAATAGAACTGCAAAAGGTAAAAGACAGGTGGTCAAAACACAGTCAGGAAAAGGGGGAAAGGATTCACTTCTGCTGTGATCTCCTGTCCCTACTTGCCTGGAATCTCTGACTTATCAACGCCTGTGAGCCTGGGACAAGAGCATGCGATCCGAGTTTGGGGACAATGATGTACTGACTCTCCACATTTTAAAGAACACCTCGATTTTGAGGCAGGACCGATTACCTGTTTCACATGGGTTTAGCCATTAGTGTCACTGGTGCATCTCTCTCTTTGGCTGCAGGTAACCTGGTGGTGGACCCTACAAGGCTGAAATTTCCATCCATCACTTGGCAAATTTAACACAACCGAATGGGATTAAGGACCATTATTTTAATTTTTCCCTGGCCACTTCCATCTACTCGGTGTGCAAATAAGGGAATTAAATAAAGAAGCGTTATAAAGACAGCTTGCCCCTAAGATGTCTGATCTCAAATAAAGAGACCTGTTAACATTAAGTGTCCGTGATATATAATAGTTGTGCACTTACCATCACTATCAAAAAAAGAAATGGAAATAACATAAAATATTAAAATGAATATTCAGTTATCACACTGCCTTTTGAGAGACAGTGGATGAAAGTTTAAAGATTTTAAATAGAAAGCTTTATTATTTGAAATTCTCTCTCTTCTTCTGATTCTCAGCAAAATGAGGGGTTTTATAGTTTCCAATTTTCAGCAAATATTACTGCAATTGTATTTGGATCGTGAGGCTATTTAGGGAATGATACAATGCTAGAAAATTAATCAGCAAATAAAGTTTTGTAAGTAACCCACACATATGTGGCATCACGACCTATGACCTGCCAATCCCCATTTAACTAGTAATACTAAGAGAAAATAATTAGCAAGTATTACAATCAAATGCAAAAATCACACCCCTAATATTTATTGTGAAGATCAGTTTATATATTGAAATCATAGATATTTAAGTCAATCCTGGGCATGGTAAATTACTTCTGAATTTCACTGACCCTATTCCATGCAAACCTCTGCATTCTATAACCAGATGGGACTCATAACTTTTTTGGCACTCATCATTTTTTAAAAATTAAAATCAAATCGTTAAACTCATGACTGTGAAGTCTTCCCAAGGCTAAGGGAAGGAATAGGATTTTGGGTGATAGTATAAGAGGTAGTATAATTGTTTTCAAGAAGGATTAACAACCATTTGTCATAGGCTCTCCAGTAGTGCTCCAAAAATAACTCATTTGAAGCACTCAATGAAGAAATGATCTTTTTTCCTTAAATAAAATAACTCTTATATGAAGAAAATTTACAGATAGGCTGGCCACGTTTGTCGTATGAAATAAATCATCAAAATAAAACCAAAGCCTTGGGCCCCAGTTTTCAGGCCATCTCATGTTACTAATTTAAATCTGCCAAGGACATCTAAACACATTTGTAAAACGGGACTCTTTTACTGGGATTACAGGCATACCACTCTGTTGAAATCTCCATTGGGTTAGTAGGGCTGTAAATCACAAATTCAATTATTCTTACTTACCCTGTAATTTAAAGAGTTCTTCATATTTCTCCTGAGATGTAGAACTATTATAAGGTGAATTGTGAACATGCAAACAAGAATTATATTCTTTTCTATTAAAGAACGTCTTTGGTTTTAGGTAACCAGACAATAAGAGAGTAATGATGGTCTAATATTTAGGGCAAAAACATTATGACCTCAACATTGCTGGTACAAAATATGTAATTCCAGAAACGGAATTTAAAAGTTCACTCGCTCACCAGCCCACAAAGGCCTTTTTATTCTTCATTATTAAAGAGTCATATATGTCACATTAAACCTAATATAAATTTCTAAATACTCCTAAGACTTTTCCAGACCCTGATTTAGACATATACTGAGAAGTCATTAACTTACTGCTATTCTATTATACACTGTAATTCCAAAATGTAATTATGCTTCATTAAAAGCACAGAAGAACTTTCCACCTTTTGTTTTTGCTGGTTAATAGTGGGCTGTGCCTCTGAATGACATCATCTATGTCCTAATACTTCCTATTCAGGAAGTTAAAACTACAGGAAGTACTTATAAACACCACGAGGAAGGGCCCCTTGCTCAGAGAGGATGCAGTAAATGCTTGTCGACACACTGACGGGTCACACATCTAAGTGCCAGTTCACACTTCAAAATCAACAACTTCAATCACAAAATATCTAATAGTACGTTGAGTTATAAAGCTAAAAGGAGACTCATGTGATTCTGTGATATTCTTCCTAATATTTCTGAAGACTCCACGTCTATTTTTTAAGCCTAACCACCTGTCAAGTTTTAGGTATTTAAGTTTATCCAAAGAAATTACATTCCCCAAACAAGTCATGTGACTACGTCCTTAAGCCAAAGGTACTTAAAAGATACCGTGTCCTACACTAGGTAAGTTAATGTGATCGTCATTAATTGCATATCTGTATGTAGTACGCACAACATCTCTGTATATTTTTAAATGTCTGGAAATAAGAGCAATTTAAAAAGTAAAATCAAATTATTTTTATTTCTTCTTTTATCCACAAGCTATTTAGTAGTATATCATTTAATTTCCAAATATTTAGAGATACTCTAGGTACCATTCTATTATTGACTCCTAGTTTAAATCTGTTTTGGTTAGTGAATATAATTTGCGTAATTTCAATGCTTTTGGATTTACTGAAATTTATTTTATGCCTTAAAATATGACCTACGTTAATAAATAAGTACACTTAAAATAACTGTATTAACTGAGGAGAGCATTTTATAAATGTCGATTGGGTCAAGGTGACTGACAGTACTGCTAAGGTATTTTGTCTCTCTCCTGAACTGTGTTAACTTATTCTACCAGTTACCGAGTAAAGAGTGTTGTAATTTCCAACTATACTGATATATTTGTATAATTCTCCCTGTGGTTCCATTAATTTTTGCTTTATCTATTCTGAGACTCTATTATGAGGTCCATATGCCTTTGGCTTTCTTGACAAGTTCCTATTTTCATGATGAATTAACCTCTTCATCATTATACAGTCTGTGATGTCATACCTCATCCTACTTCTTCTGAAGCCTACTTTTTCTGATACTAATATGGCCATTCCAGCTTTCTTCTGTTTGAGCTTTGCATGATAGACTGTTTTCCACCTAAAGGTTTGAATAGACCTACGTTTTCACCTTTAAAAGGGTTTCTTGTGGAACATATAAAATTGGGTTTTTCTCTCTATACAATTTTTTAATTAACCATTTATATTTCAGGTAATTATTGCTAAGGATAGGTATATATCTATCATTATACTACTTAAAAAATTGTGCCATCTGTTTTTTGTTGGGTTTTTTTTTTAATTCTCTTTTACTGTCTCTTTTTCTTCTTTGGTTTAGTTGAGCATGGTTTATGATTCCATTGGATCTTTTTTACAGGCTTCTTAATTATAGCTCTTTCTTTTATCTTTTTCTCCAGTGGCTGCTCTAGAGCTCATAATATACATCTTTAACTTATCATTGTGTACTTTGAAATTTTAGTGTATTACTTCACATATAGCGTAGGAACTTCCCAACAGCGTACTTTCATTTCCTCCCTCCATGTCCTTCATGCTATCCTTGCCAAAACTTCACTTTTACATACGCTAGAACCCCCACAATGCAGAACTTTTATTCTTGCTTTAGGCCAGGATCAGAAAGTAATGATTTAGGCTTTGTAAACCAAATGTAGTCTCTGTTGCATATTCTTTGACTGTTTTGTTTTAAAAATTTTTTACAACTGTTTCAAAAATTAAAAATAAAAATACTCTTTACACTTAGACGGCACAAAAGCAAGCCAAAAGTAGCATTTAGCTCATGGGCTGCTTTTTGTCAACCCTTGCTTTTAATCTCTTTTCAAAAGATTAACAGAAGAAAATACCTTTTATATTTATCTACACTTTTAAATTTTTAATGCTCTTCATTCCATTTTGTAAAACCCAATACTCCATGGAGCAGCACATTCCTGCCCGAAGAGCCTCTGTTAACATTTCTTACAGTGCTGGTCAGCTAACACAGAATTCTCATGGTGCTTCTCATCCGACAAAGTCTCCATCTCGCCTTCCTTTCTAAAAGATACTTATCCTGGATATAGAAATCTAGAGTGAGGGGATTTATTTCAGTTCGTCACAGATGCCACTCCATCGTCTGGTGGCTTTCATAGTTTCTGACTCCAAGTCTGCCGTACTTTAACCTATGCACGCAATTACATGATATTTCTTCTTTTCTCCACGGCCTGCAGGGTTTCCTTTTATCTTTGGCCTTTCAGCAGTTTGACAACAATGTATGTAGGTGTTCTTTCTTCATATTTATCCTGACTGGGTCTGTGGCTGCTTATCTTTCTTTTTGGCAAATTCTCAGCCATTATAATCTTCAAATATTTCTTCTGACTTATTTCCTCCCTCTTCACATATGTTAGATTGTCCGATATGCCCCATGTAATATGCTCTGTTTTTCATTTCTACTCGCTGCTTTGTTTCAGGTTGGCAGGCTTCTACTATACACTATGTGTGAGGTTACTGATTCTGTCTCTACTATGTCCAGTCTGTTAATAAATGCACAGAAAAAAATTTTCATGTGATATTGTTTCTCATTTTTAGCTCCCATTTGACTCTTATTTATAGATTACATGTCTCTACTAAAATTTCCCACTAATTTATGTATACTTTTCACCTTTTCCATTAGACCTTTTAATACAGTAATCATAGTTAATTTCAAAATCTCTGTCTGAAATTTGTACATCAAAACCATCTCTTGATTTGGTTGACTGCTAAACCTCTTGACAACAGGTGTTTACGTTTTCCTTGTTCATGTCTGTGTATCATAAATTTTCTTCAATTCAGACATTTGTGTAAAAGAAACATAAGTAAATAGTATTTTTGCCTGGAAATGAGTAACTTCTTTTAGGTTGTTAGTATTGAGGGATTGAGCAAATTTAATCAGTAACTGAATTGGGCTTGAGTCTTGTTGACAGAACTGATCTTGGTGCACCCCAGGATGCAAATTCCTCTTTTGATAGACTATTGTGACCTAGTACTTTGTGGGGGTCCAAAAGTTCACTTGGCAGAAGCCAATTGAGAGTCTAAGCATGAGAAAAATATCAGAAAACAGTAAAAACAAACAAACAAACAAACAAACAAACAACAACAGTCAAGGAACATTCTACAAAATACCTGACAGATATTTCTCAAAAAAACTCTCAAGGTCATTAAAAAAAAAAAAAAAAAAAGGCTAGGAAACTGTCTCAGTCTAGAGAAGTGTAAGGAGACCTAATGACCAAACTTATAATGTATTGTCTCAGCTGCCACAGAACGCTGTAACAGAAAAAGGGCATTAGGTTAAACCCAAGAAAAGCTGAATAAAGTGTAAACTTTATTAACTATAGTAATATTGGTACATTAGTTGTAAAAAGGTAGCACGCCTTTGTGTACGCTGTTTAAAATATAGGAAAAATAGGTGGTGTGTGTGTTGATACTCTCTGTACTATCTGCATAATTTTTTTAAGTCTAAAGTTACTTGTTTTAAAGTTCATTTTTTAAAAAGCATCAAAGAGGTGGCTGGGTGGCTCAGTGGGTTAAGCACCTGAATCTTAGTTTCAGCTCATGTCATGAACTAGGGGTCCTTGGAGTGAGCCTAACATCAGGCTCCATGCTCAGTGGGAGGTCTGCTTGAGATTTTCTCTCTCCTTCTGTGCCCCCCCACCCCACTCATGCACTTTCTCTCTCTCAAATAAATAAATCTTTAAAAAAAAAGCATCAAAGAGTTTTTCTCAAGTGTTCATGATCCATCATAAACTGACAATAGGCCCTACATACAAGCATTATGAGGTACATGTGTGGGCAAGTCTCTCTCCATGCACCTGCCACTCCTCCAGCGTAGACACTATTGTTTATTTCCTGGTGCAAAGTGTGTGATGGGAGTGGGCACAACAGAATAAAATGTAACTCTCAAATTTCTGCTTCAGTCTCCATTGTGAGAAAGAGCTAACAATCTCACTCTCTCTCTTTGATACTAACACTCATCTTTGGTAATGATTGTGCCTAGCCATCAGTGTGGAACATACTATTTCCATACATGCTAGATTTCCCCCTGTTAATCTCTGAGCTCTGAAATACCTCATATTGGGTATGTAAACATATAAACCATGCTGACCCATTTCAGCTTCAGGTAACTTATGTAGGCCAGGCCACAAGGTGACTGCCCACCACTCCTCAGTACAGATCCTCTCACTAACCTGGTCTTCACGAGACAGCCCTGGATACCACACCAAAGGCAGTCACTTATAAACAAAGGCAAGCTTGTACCCTGGCCCCTTCCTCACCCAGTATAACACTGCAGTAATTAGAAAACCAAGTAAACACAGCAGTTATGTATGTTGCTTAATTAAATGTTATGGTATTATTTCCTAGGTTCCCCATCAATTCATCTTTCTAGCAATACAAATGCATAGACAGCTACTGGGAAAGCGACTCACCAAATGTTAACACTGGTTGTTTCTGCAAAAAGGGTAAGATTTAGATTGATGGGCTGTATTTTTTGCACCTTTTTCAACTATGTAAATAATTTATAATAATGGCCTATCATTTGGGGGGCAACTGGGTGGCTCAGTCAGCTGAGCGTCTGCCTTTGGCTCAGGGCGCGATCCCAGGGTCCTGGGATCGAGCCCTGCATTGGGCTCCCTGCTCTGCTGGGAGCCTGCTTCTTCCTCTCCCACTCCCCCTGCTTGTGTTCCCTCTCTTGCTGGCTGTCTCTCTGTCAAATAAATAAAGAAAATCTTTTAAAAAAATGGCCTATCATTTTTATAATAATAATATTCTTTCCTTTAATAATACAATTCAAGGACCGTAATCAGAGTGTGAGTCTCCGGTCTCTGATTTATAGTAGCAATTTTAGAAAGTTTGAGAAAATCCAAGGGTTAACACAGCAGAAGACTGTCAAAGAAACTCTCAAAGAAACTGACAGCACAGGAACCAAGAAATATAAACAACAAAGAATTTTTAACTTCACAATCGGGAGCATAAACTAAAGGTTCTCCTTTAATTTCTAAATCTTCTCTAAAAAAGACTATGAACTTTTACACTACAGATTTATTTTCATTAAAAATTGTCCTACATTTTTTATTTCCCTCTGATCTTGGAATAAATGAAGTTGATCTCATCGGAAGTTGCCGTTCTTCCATTCAAAAGCCAAGAAAAGAATAATCCTTCTTCTAGGACTCCTATGACGGGGCCATGTCAGTAACTATTCGGAAGGTACTATATTTAGGGAATCTCCCTTCGATAACTGGAGCAATGTTGTTCTTTGACAGGCAATACTGCCCTTGTAATTCCTTTAGGAAAATTTTGTAAAAAATTACACCATGAGGCCACTGGATGTCACTGCAGGTTTATGGACTGTTACCCTGTGGGGTTTAAACTGGACTATAAATAAAGGGACTCTTAAAGTACTCTAAAGGGGCTGGAAAGTAAGTTGTCAGGCTCTGAAAATGTATAGATAGAACACTAATGCATCAGTGATATGCAATATGCCAATGATAAGACCTTCTATCTGAAAATGCTTGACCTAATAGCTTGAAGAAAAGGTGAGGAACCAGTCATCTAAGGCTAACAGACTGCGTGTAAGAAAGGCATAAGCTTAATCCTGACAATCAAAGGAAATGAGAAATATTCTGAATGCAACCAGAAATTTAAAAGGCAGAAATAGTGATCTGTTCTCCAGAAATCTTCTGCTGTGTTAACCCTTGGATTTTCTCTTATGGCAATCATAAAAACAATACAACAAAGGCACACACACACACTTCAAAGATGGCCCCTAGGAAACTGATATGAGAGAACATGCCATTTAGAACAGTGTTGCATGCTTAACATATAGTAAAGATTATATCACCTACTATATCATAAGCCTTAGAATTTTCCATGAAAAAAAAATGAGCAAGAAAATTTGGGGAAAAGATTCATTAAACAGACACATTAAATTAAATAAGAAATGCCAGATGCCCCCCCCTTCCCCAATAGGAGAAGTCAGATGATTAGTTTTACTCCTGTTTTCTTTATAATATCTCTGTATCCCCCAAAAAGTTATTATTAAAGTCTCAAAAACAGGGGCGCTTGGGTGGCGCAGTCGTTAAGCGTCTGCCTTCAGCTCAGGGCGTGATCCCGGCGTTATGGGATCGAGCCCCACATCAGGCTCCTCTGCTATGAGCCTGCTTCTTCCTCTCCCACTCCCCCTGCTTGTGTTCCCTCTCTTGCTGGCTGTGTCTATCTCTGTCAAATAAATAAATAAAATATTAAAAAAAAAAAAGACTCAAAAACAGAACTTTGTCTTTAAAGGGGGGAAAAAAGATTTAAATCAAAATAAATGCCTAATTCCCATGGAAATGGAACTCCATGGGATCAGTTTCAGCATCATTATATCAGGACCGTATAAGTTCTGTTTCCATATTGATTAATTCCAGCAGAGTTGAAATTTGCATGCAATTTACAATCATTCCCTTCCACAAATGTCTTCATTTAGTAGTATTTTGAGCTTGGCATGACAAGATTATTGCAAATCACAGCCATCAAAGGGGAATCTGCTTTAAAAAAAAATCACAATTTCATTGGGAATAGTGCAAAAGATAATGATTGGTTTAGGAGGAATAAACAGTTTTATGTAGCTAGTACATTATTCCTCAATTCACCAGTGTTGGATATCGATGAAGGCCCTTTCACAAATGTCTTCAAGTTAATGCACAGAAGCACGGTTCCTGACACTGACAGCCATGATTAGAAAAGTCAACTAAAAATGATACATTTGGGTGACAAATGTTAAAACGCTTACAACAGTGTGAAAAGAAAAAAAAAATGGTCTGTAGGACCATCCTTTCTGAGTGTCAAATTTAGTTACCCATGGCAGCTAACAAACCATCAAAGACATAATCTATGAGGCAAATTACGGGCAATTCAGAAGTGGTTTAATGAGTTAGGAGTTATTCTTCTAATGAGCCTTGAAGAAGGTAAACTCTCTTTAAGTCCTCAAGTCAAGGGTTCACAGGCATAAAATGAAGGTGAGCAGAGAACTTCTGGTAGGAGGAAAATCTAGCATCACTGGGTCAAAGCAGGAGGCTCATGAGAGCCCAGGCCAGCTTTCTTTATTTGGCCGGCTTTCTTTCTCGGGTATCTCAACAGCGAAGCCATGGTTTTTCACCTAGTCTACAAATATCTGGCCATCAAGCACTTCATTAATATAGTATATCCTACTAAATTAATAAACCATCTTATATGAAGGTGAGAATACAGATAGGATTTGAGCAAATATCACTTAACACATGATGGGCATTGTTAAAAAGTCACATGCAAAAATTAACATATTTTTGGTTAATAAATATAGAAAAGACCAATCTAATGATCCTTTGATGAGATGGAAACTCTAAGGGCATGAGTAAGCCACAAAGGATGTCCTACACACCCATTCAAGACTGCAAAATGGCAGAGGAAGTGAAACTGAAGAAGAAACCATGCTGACATCATTATATATCCCTCACTCTGATGACAGAATACACAAATTCATGTTATGTCTGAATTACACTAAAATTGTATAGACACTCGTGTAACTGAAGCTAAATGAAAACTGCAAAACAGATCAGAGATACATGGTTTAAAATGTTCACTGTTTGACAATTCATGAACTTTCCAATAAGTAAATAACATAGTATGTATACTTTTTAAGTTATCTGGTTCTTCCTTGAAAATCTGCACATCCCCAGCACTGTGCAGCACTGCATGGCACTGCACAGAGAGCCATATAATAAAAAATTGGTCTCTACTTATAACATTATCATCTATAACCCTAACTAACTGGCATTCTATCACACCACACAATTCCCCTGGAAACAATTCCCATAAAATATCTATATCTATATAGATATATAGATTCATATTTTTAAACAATTGACCTAAAAAATTCCATGTTCCAGTTCAGCTCTAGAATCCCGAACTTCCTCTTGAAAATCAGCTACTCTTCTATGCCATTTTGTTTTGATTGACATGCAAATTCAGAGAAGTTTAACCACATGGATTTCACACTGTGTTTCACACTGGGGTCCTGCCAACATTTTGCGACACCCACAAATAGTGATCTAACAAGTTGCATGAGCTAGCAAGGGAGGATAATAACTGCTTTAGACACATGTGAGGGATTCAGCAGGATAGAAATCATGGTGTCCTCCAAAAATGCCGTATCATTATCACCTGACACCATATGGCCTTGAAAGGGCTTTACAGAGACAAGATCTCCCAAGATGTATTCTACTAGGGCTTCGGAACCATCACTATGCTGAGAGGAGATGATTAAAGTAAAACTGCAGGTTGATGCTACAGCAAAAGCAATCAAAGGAAAGCAGGGCAATAAATTAAAAAGGAAGCTGTTTATCTAGAGTTTTCTAAAATTATGCTTTGGCCCAAAGAGATACGTAATATGCCCTCACTAATAAAAATGAGGGGGAATGTATTATAGAGAGATCATTATTATATATTTATTGCCTTTTATCCAGTCAGCTCTATACTCCTCTAGGTAAATCACACAGAAACAAGAATCTCACCAGCTTAACATATGTCCTAAATTATCACTTTTTTTTTTTTTTTCCTCGCAAAGGGAAATTCCATTCATGGGCTGTACAGAACACCAAACTTCATCTATGGTGCATACTGTTCTCCTGAGCTCCAACGCACACTTCTGTGGGATCTCTTTCCTTGGACACCCCACAAGCCTCTTAAAAATCAACATGCCCAAAATTTAACTCCGTAAGCAAACGGAATCAATGCCCCTATACTGCCTCTCCAGGTGACTTGTACCAGCGTTCACTTGGTGGAAGAAAGCAGATACTCAGCAGTCATCCGTGAGGCTCACCTGCTCGCTGCCACATTTACCTACTGACTTAGCCCTGTCGACTCTAAATCCTAAATGTCTCCAGAACTGTTCTCCTTCCCTCCCAATTATACTGTCACCACAATTGTTTTTCCTGAAACTCACCCTTATAAAAAGCCATGTTCCACAATACCGCCTGAGTGATCTGTCTCTCACACTTACCTAAATACATCCTCCTACTGCTTAAAATCTTTCAGGACCCTGGGGTGCCTGGGTGATTCAGTCAGTTAAGCATCTCTTTTTTTTTTTTTTTTTTTTTAAAGATTTTATTTATTTATTTGACAGAGATAGAGACAGCCAGCGAGAGAGGGAACACAAGCAGGGGGAGTGGGAGAGGAAGAAGCAGGCTCATAGCGGAGGAGCCTGATGTGGGGCCCGATCCCATAACGCTGGGATCACGCCCTGAGCCGAAGGCAGGCGCTTAACCGCTGTGCCACCCAGGCGCCCCTAAGCATCTGACTCTTGATTTCAGCTCAGGCTCAGGGTCCTGAGATTGTGGTGTGGGGCTCTGCACTCAGCAGGGAGTCTGCCTGAAATTCTCTCTCTCCCTCTTCCTCTGCTGCCCTGCCATTTGCACGCACCCTCCTACCCCTCAAATAAATAAATAAAATAATCTTAAAAAAAAAAAAATCTTTCAGGGCCTCTCCTTATAACATGCAAACCCTTTAGTGAGACTTACCAACACTATTTATGGCCTGGCCCTTTCCTAGCCTCATTCTTTTAATTTCCAAGCATTTCCAAATACCCGCAGGTCCCTGAAAGCTTCAGTCCCCCAGTCTTCAGACTTTTTCACGTGGTGCTCCATATGCAACCCCCCTACCCTTTAATCATGTGGCTAACTTCCACGTCTATCACAAGAACCAGTGCAGGCATCACCCCAGAAAGGTGACAAGTTTGTGTAGCTATATTCCTGAGGGGACATCACCCTCATATTATACTTGTTTGCTTCAGTGTTCTCCCTCCCATGACAAGGCTGTGAACTCACTAGACAGTTGTTCTCAAACAAGGGGTTCTAATTTTCAAAGTTCCCCTTGGCATTCCCATTTAGGAATCTAGCACTGAAGAGCAGAGACTGTATCTTTCATTCCCCAAGGCTCAGACCTTTCCAAGTACTCAGAGCATTAGAGGTTCTAAAGGAGGGTAAAATAAATGAATAAACACAACAACGAGAAAAAGAAAGTGCATGCAATGAAATATCCCACATGGTCAGCAAGACAAAAGTGATGAACACTGAAAATGAGGAATGATTTAAAAGAGAAAAGAGAATACCAAGAAAAAGCAAGTACTTAGAAAAATTGTAGAATAATGCAGTCAGATTAAATAAAACTGTTAATTTAATTTACTGTAATCACTTCTTTTTCCCAAAATTATATGGAGGACCTTATATCAGGCTGAAGTGCAGAGCTGAGAAATTTTTCTCCTAGTGCACAAATGACCGAACAAAATAAAAGACACAGATGGAAGGAGAGAAATCTTGTAGCAATACAAGAAATCACAAGAATCTTCAACTATACCACCAGAGCAGATTATGGAGTTGTCAGTCCCAGAGCTCCACAACAGATATGCTTGATAAAGACTGTTCTTAGCCCACCTAAAGGCCAAAGGCTTAACTCACAAATCTCTCGGGCTGCCCCTAAGCCTAATAATTCCATGAAGAGGCAGAAAGAGGGGATTTGGGACCATCTGAAATCCTACTTCACAATTCTGTCTTCACATGAGAGCCCCGAGAAAAGCCTTCTCTTCTATGCAGCCCACGGCCGCCCCCACTGTGACTCACTTTCCAATTCTCCACTACAGGGCACTCTGGGAAAGCAACTGCTTTGGCTGAAATTTGATAGGCACAGGTGGCACCACCAGCTGCAAGTAATTTAGCTCTTACTGGCACGGCTACATCTCTTGGACTTGACACACTCTGTGTCAACAGAGAGGAGCATGAGGGAAGGGCAGCCAAGAAGTAAAGACAGTAGAGTCAAAGGTGGTGTGGCAAAGGGAAGACATTCTCAAGGAGCAGGCTCACTGAGGTTGTCACTTGTACTCATTCTTCTGCAAAAAAGGGCTAAATGAATTTGCAGATGAGGATAATCAGGTCAGCACTACCCACATGTCAACCACCATAGGATGCTTCAGATGTCCCTACCAAGCCAGAAACTGGTATCGCTCCCTGCCTGGCAGACAGAGAGATTCTGGGTTGAGGTTGCATTCCAGGTGCAAATGATTCTTCCACAGAAGAGCCCGCATTGGCTCCTCTCTTACCTCCAAATGGGTCTGGTGGCCAGTCCCTTACTTCCTTAGGTCCTGAATACTAGGTCACCCTAGTAAAGTGTAATCCCAGGTTTCAGTTTGGAGAATTCAAGTCTGAAGTAAAGGGTAGGAGTTTGATATGCGGGGATGTATGCTTTAACAAACTATGAATTTATCATTTATTTTCCTGGTGGCCCCTTCCTGGCCTTTGATTCCTAATGAACATGGGGACAGCCAGGGAAGGATACCAAAAGACAAGACTAGGAACCTAGGGTCAGGCCGCCATCAATGGAAACTTCATCACAAGAGTGTTAGCTTTCTTCTGAAGAACAGAAATTCCTGACAGCTCCCCCACCAAAAAAGGGGGCATGGGCTCTTCCAGGACCACCTGCTTCTAAATGTATTTTTTAGCCCATAAACAGAGTAAGGAATAGCTAGAATCAAGGTCTCATACAAAGACATACCTCTTTTCTTATCACCTGCTTGCCCCAACTTCTTAGGAGACTTTCATTGTTTCTTAAAATCACGAATACAACTGTGGGATTCTAAGACATGCTTTATTCACAAATCAAAGTCTCCCCAGTGTTAAACCCACAGTTTTGCTCACCTTCCTCCCAAAAGCCACACGGGACTTAGGTTGGACCACTATAAATGAAAAACATCCCATCACAGTGGCCACCAAGTAAGGCGACTAGCCAGCAATATTCCTGAGCAAACATGATTACAAGGCTCATTTCGGTAATGAGACTCCCACTTGGGAAGAACAAAACCAGGCCAGCAGCAAGAAGACTGCCTGCTGGGTTGTCAGCTGCCTATTCACCAAACTCGGAGAGCAGGTACCCAGAAGGGCTCCCATAGCTCCTAAAGCTGGTCCATCCATCAAACATATGATGCTACAATTTGATCCAAGAAAGCAATTATAAAATGTACCCTTCCAATACTAAAAAGAAAAAGTGCCCAACCAACAACAGCCAGAGACACAAGCAGTGAGTTTCACTCTGAAGCCAACCCAGTTGGTCTCATGCTGTGTCTGTCCTCCTAATTTTTGCACTATAGCCATCATGCAGTCCTCAGACAGAGACAGAGAGAGGACGTGCCAACGTTGATTCTACCACCTGTATTTGGTGAGATATACTCTACACCGTATAGAACAAGGAGGTACCACAGAAAACGAGCTGAGTCCCTGAGAAGGACATATATGCTAAATATTGTTACATTCAAGAACACGTACAGATTAAGTGAAAAAGAACCAAACAATGAATCTTGTTTCACTGCCTCCAATAATTTAAGTGGTAGCTTTCAGAAATCATTGTACTCACTACCATCTTGAAAACAACAAATATCTAAAGAAGTTCTTTCCTCATAAAAATATAAATGTCTCTCTTCAAAATATACAAATCCTTTGTTTATTAGATCAGGTCAACCCCTTACTGAATTCCTTCCACTCATGTCAAAGGAAGAAACTGCTTTTGCCTTTCTCCTCTCCCATCTTTGCTGGCATACCAACCTTCCCAGCCCCTCAAGCCTGCAGAGATGCACGTCTGATGGACACTTTTTTTCTCCAGGAAATGACATAGTGACATAGGTAAAAGGTGATTTGGATAGACTGCTGTGTCACAAATTGTCAGGATCTGATTTAGAGACCTTGCTTTTGTCAAGAAAGACAGTTGGATGTCTGCTTTAAAGAAGTACTGGGAATATTTTCATCAAAGGTTTGAATTGAAAAACAGTGGGAGGTAAATATCTGAGATGTTGCCGAGAAAGACTGCTGTATCTGTGCAATTACCATTAACAGAGGACAGCAGTGGTTCAATGAAGTAATTCAATCTGGTGGCCTACATTTTATCAGACAGCAATTTTGAGCTCTGACATAAAAGGCTGCCAAAAAAGGACTGGGCTCTTTTGTATGCATTCCTCTCCCCTACTTCTGTAAGAACAGGATGTATTTGCTTCATACGGCCCAATCATGCATCTCTGGACATTTAACAAAGGTACATAAGCTATTTTTCTGATGGCAATGTGCATTTCTGCATTCTTCAGAGTAAGTTTTTGTGTTTAGTTGTCTGAGACAGAGAGGTACATGGGTGCTGGTGTGTTTAAAACACACGAAGACAAGGAAAAGATGGAGGCAGATTCCAAGACATTACAAACAGCAGGGAAACAGGCAATCTTTTAAAAATAGCTTCACTGAGGTATAACTGAAATAAAATAAACTTCATGTATTTAAACTCCACCATTTGATAAATTTTGACATAGGAATACAACTGAAGCTATCATCACAATCAAGATATAGAACATATCCATTACCTGCAAAATTTTATTTGGGCCTCTTTCTAACACCTCCATCCCAACCCTCTCTCTCTGCGCCTGCCTCTCCAGGCAACCACAGATTTGCTTTCTGTCACTGTAGATTTACGGGTATTTCCTAGTATTTTACATAAATGGGAACATGTATATCCTCCTAAACTGTAGCTTCTTTCACTCGGCATAATTCTTTTGAGATTCATCCATTTGTTGCACGTATTAATAGTCTGTTCCTTTCATTGCTGAGTAGTATTACCTTTGTGTATGTGTGTCTATACGTGTGTGTATGTATAAACACAAGTGTTATATTTGTTCAGTTGATAATGGACATTTGGACCATTTCCATTTTTTTCCAATTACAAATGAAAGTACTAGGAACACTCAGGTAAAATCTTCGTAGGGATATGTACTTTCTTTTCTCCTAAGGAAAAACCTAAAACTGGATGGTTAGATCATATGGAAGTTAAGGGTTTAACTTTTTAAGAAACTGCTCACCTGTTTTCCCAAGTAGCTATACCATTTTATGTGCCTGCCAGTGGTGTTGGAGAATTCCACTTCCTTTATCGCCTCGCCAACACTTGTTTATGGTTATTTTCATTTCAGCCATGGGAAGAGATGTGTAGTGTTGTTTTCTGTGATGACTACACATGTGGGGCATCTTTTGGTGTGCTTGTATGGGATCCCTATATCTTTTTTAGTAAAATGTCTTTCAAATCTTTTGTCCATCTTTTGAATTAGGTGTTATTTTTCTCATCAATTAAGTATTGAGATTTCTTTATATATTCTGGATATAAGTCTTCCATCAGACATATACTTTGCAAAAATTTTCAAATATTTGCAATTCTCAAATATTTGTCTGGGGATTACCTTTTCATCTCCTAGTAGTAGCTTTCAAAAGATATCCTCATTGGGTATAAAATTCTAGGTCGGCATTGTTTTCTTACAGGATTTTAAAGATGTTGCTCCACTGTCTCCTCACTTGCCTTTTTTTTTTGTTGTTTTGACAAGAAATCTGCTTTATCCTCATCTTTGATCCCCTGAACTTAGACTTTTTGCTTGTTTTTCTGGTTTTTTTAAGGAGTCTCTATCACTCATTTTGAGAAATCTGATTATAATGTGTTTTGTCTGGTTTTCTTGTATGAGGTTTTCTTCATGTTTCTCGTGTTTAGATCTGTGGATTTACAGTTTTCATCAATTTGAAAAAATATCAGACATTTGTTCTCTACATACTTTTGTCTCTTCTCTCTTCTTTCCTTTGGGGACTCCAAGAACATGTATATTAGGCTGTATTAAATTGGCACAGAACTCACTGATGCTCTACTCATTTTTTAAAATGTATATTCTCTTAGTATTTCATTTTAGAAAGTCTCTGTTCTTAAAGACTCCAAGTTCACTAATATTTTCTTTTTCGATATCTACCTGCTGTTAATCCTATCTAGTATAGTTTATCTGATGCCCTGCAGTTGTAATTCCAGAAGTTCAATTTTGTTTTTACATTACTTGACCTTTTTGGACATATGGGATACAACTGTGCTAACTTTTTAAATGTCCTTGTCTGCCAATTCTAACATTTGTCTCAGTTCTGGGTCAGTTCTGATTGACTGACTGATATTCTCTTTATGAGTTAAATTATCTCGATTCCTTGCATCTTATAATTTTTAAATGTATGCCACACAATTGTTCGAGGAGTCAGCTACATTCTTAATTGTATGCCACACAACTGTTTTAGGATTCAGTTAAGTTCCTTGAAACACTTTGAGCCTTTCAGATCATTCACTTACAATGTGTTAGAGACTGCAGCAGCACTCAGTCTAGGATTAGTCATTCATCAATACTGAAAAAAGACCCTACTATGTATTTGACCTGATGCTTAATGAACCTTTGAGTTTTCCAATGTCACTGGTAGGAATAGGCACTGTTTCTGGCTATGAGTAAGTGCCAGACATTATTCTCTCTAACCCTTTTGGATGGTTCATTTCCTAGCCTTAGGCAGTTTCCTATCATGCATGAGCTGATTAAGACTGCAAAATAACTGAAAGCAATCCTCTGGAGATTCTGATTTTCTTTCTCTCTGCAGCTCCATCCTCTCTAGTCCTGTATCCTGTGAACTCTAGCTACCTTGTTCTTCCCAGATTCTCAGAATTTTGTCCCAGTGCAGTCTGTTGGGGTCTACCTAGTACCGCTAAACTCTCCCCACCTTGCATAGAGGCCTGAAATTCTCTCAAGACAGTAAGCTGGGGCAATCATAGGAATCACTGTGTTCACTTACTGTCTCTCAGGGACCATGGTCCTTCACTGCCTAATGTCCAGTGTCTTACCAACTATCATTTTAAGCATTTTGTCATTTTGTGTTTGTTTGTTTCCAGTGGGACAGTAAATTCAGTCCCTGTTTCTCTAGATTGGCTGAAAGCACAAATTTCTTCATAACTATTTTTCTTCAGATATCTTACCATAACTGGCATATTATGAATTAATTTGATTGACTGTCATGAGGAGAAAGACTTTGCTTTACATACTGCTGCTATATGCACGGAAACCCAAAAAGAGACAGACATACATCTGTTGAATTATCAATGAGAATGACAGTGCTAAACAGAAATGTATACTGTAACACAGAAATGATTCTGTAAGCAATGTGCCAAACCTTAAGAATGGATTTCTATCACATAAAACACTTGAGAAACAACAGGAATTCTGGTTAGTCTTTTTTGTTTCTCCACTTATCTGTTTTGAGCTCAAATAACTAACAAATTTGAGTGCTCTGGGAAGGAGAACCGTTCTTTGCAATTTGGACCAGTGAGGTTTTCTTTACTGTTTGTTTTGGGGTTTTCTCTTGATGTATGGCTGACATTTTAGAATTGGAACTGTAAGCTCCTTTCCTATGTGTATGTTTAAGCCTGTGATTCAGAAAGGCCTTTACCTTTCAATGTATGAGTGTGTAATGTTTTCCTACCTCCAGATGGTATTAATAAGATTATAAAGTCTTTAAAATAAAAAAAATCTGTTCTAATATGCTATTGAGTACATATAAGGACTTATATAAACCTAATATTCCTAAAGTTCCCAGAAAACAAGGAAATTAAATTTCCAATAAACTGTGGTATATTAAAAAATAAATTCTTACATAAACCAACTCAAAAACATTTTACAAATCCAAGTAAATTAAAATAATTCAGGTAAAAGTCTGCCAAACAAGATTAGCTTAATAAAATTTGGTTTAGTAAACACAGCTACGTATTTTCTGACTTTCCAGTGTGAAGTGTAATACAAGTGTATATTTTAATTCTACGTGGAATGCTCTTCCTATATATACACAAGTTTATTGGTCAACTAAGCTAGCATTATTTCTCCTTTTTAAGAATATGAAAACATAGGGGCGCCTGGGTGGCTCAGATGGTTGGGCGTCTGCCTTCGGCTCGGGTCATGATTCTCAGGGTCTTGGGATCAGGCCCCACATTGGGCTCCCTGCTCAGTGGGGAGCCTGCTTCTCCTCTCTCCCTCTGCCTCTCCCCTTCTCCTGCTCTCTCTCTATCTGTCTCAAATACATAAATAAAATCCTTTTAAAAAAAAAGAATATGAAAACATAAATTTAATTAAGCTGAATCATTACTCTGATAAACTATTTGAACAGTAATTCTGTTTTACTATGTCAGCTTGAACAGAGTTTCCAAAATCTTAAAGAACGTAAAATCTTGAGCTAATATTAAATTGAGTTACTTAACGGATATTCATTGGATACCTAGGCCATTTCTAATTAAGAAGGAATACTGAAATACTGATTATTATTGCTAATTTAAAATTTTTAAGCTTTTGATTTTTCTAAGCTATACAGAGGCTTTATAGTCAAATTAATGAATTGGTTCATTTTTGCTACTATACGGGGTTGTAAAAGAGACATATATGGCTAGAGAAAGTTAGCTATATATATATCTACAATCTCTGCTGAAATGCTGATATTTGACCGGCAGTTCACAGTTATCCACCCCCCTCAGGTTTTTTCTGTGAAATATAATTATTTTTTTTTTAAATTTCATTTATTTATTTGAGAAAGAGAGTGAGCACAGTGTGGAAAGGTGCAGAGAGGGAGAAGCAGACTACCTGCTGAGCAAGGAGACAGATGTGGGGCTCCATCCCAGGACCCTGAGATCATGAGCTGAGCCAAAGGCAGACACTTAACTGACTGAGCCACACAGGCACCCCAAACTTAATTAGTTTAGATAAAAATTATAATATAAGCAGTTGACACTAGATTTTAAAATAGTTTTTAAGAAATATAACTCTGTAAAATATAACTCTATGTACTTCTGTTTGCCAAGGAAAAGAACATTTTTGTCCTAAAGCAGTTATTCTCAAGATTTCTGATCTCCAGACACCTTTACACTCTTATTGAGTACCTCCACATTCTTGTGTGTGTGTGTGTATTGATATTGATATTTTCTGTATTGGAAACTGAAAAAAAATTAATGCTTACTTGCTCACTTCTAACTAGCAATAATAAACACGTTGCACGTTAATAACATATTAGTAATATTATGGAATTAGGCTTTATGGACATCTTAAAACCAGTCCTGGAGTAAAGTATCAGTTTTCTCCAGAATATCAAAGAACATAATGAGAACAACACTTGAAAAATGAATTTTATCTGCATTGGTTTTTAATATCTGAGTCAGAAAACCAAAGCAATGTGTTAAAAATCTTATCAAAGTCTGCTCAGTTTTGATGAGCTTGCTTCCTTATAATAAAGCATAATTCTAAAACTTTTTAAATTAGTTTTGTTTTGCATGCCATAAAAACAACCAAGTTTCCTTCTTGGTTTCATTATTAATAAGTTAAGATTTTTCATCAGATTTTTCACTTTTTAAAAAGATTTATTTATTTATTTATTTATTTATTTGAGAGAGAGCGCACACATGGGGGGCAGGGGTAGAGGGAGAGAGAACCCCAAGCAGACTCCATACTGAGCACGGAGCCTGATGAGGGGCTCAATCCCAGGACCCTGAGATCATGAACTGAGCCAAAACCAGAAGTCAGATGCTCAACTGCACCACCTAGGTGGCCCCCGGTTTTTCACCTCTGAAAATTTTAACATTTGAGAGAGAGTGAGCGAGCGGGGCGGGGGGGGGGGGGGAGAGGGAGACAGACAGACTGTGCACTAAGTGCAGAGCCATTTGTGGGGCTTGATCATGACCTGAGCTGAAATCAAGAGTTGAATGCTAAACAACTAAGCCACCCAGGCACCCCTCATTTTTGAAAATTTTAAGTCTGTATCATTTACACGTTTTTTTGCTTTGCTCTGATGTTTCCTTGAAAGCTCTACATGCAGCAATGGGCCAGAAGAGAGTTCTGGACTTCAGCAAAGCACCCCATTTAATAGGACTGTACCAGGTAATTCAAATAACTAAGACCTCAAAGCAGAGGCTCTTGTGCACATGTCTCTGATGTCATTGCTAACTTTAAGACCAGGACAGTGGGCTGAGTCAGGATCTCCAGAACTCTTCTTATTTGAGAAGCAGATAATTCATGAGATTAATAACCCAATATCCAGTGGAGCAAAAATGAACTATATAAGGCTAGATGAACTGTTGAGGGTTCACGAATGGTTGTTTTGTCAGGAATGTCATTGATAATGTTTTCATGTTCTATTTCTTTTAACGTTCTATATATATATATATATATAAGATGACTCTCTTTTTAAATTATTTATAACTCATAATGGCTTAGTATATTCTGCTCTTATAAACTACAATATTTTTAAATATTTTTTAAATAATGTTTCATTCTCATTGGCTCTTCTGTCCACCCTTGCTCCCTGCCCCCTCAGAATTGAGAAACTCAAAGTCTTCTTATTTTTCATGGCAATATAGTTACTGTATAGGTTCAATAAAATTGGTCTTCCTGTTTACCAGGACATGCCTGGAAAAATTCTAAGGCCTTGTCTGGAATGCCATATTTTAGAGTAATGCTCATTTAATCAGATATGATTAGACATTGTTAAGGAAATAAGGTTGACTTTACGGAGCCATTACTTACAAAATCCACTAGACAAACGAGCTTGGTATCTGACTGACAGGGTCCAGCTGTACAAACAGAAAGGAATGTCTGTTCCACCTTGGGGTATCTGGGGAACTTTGAGAAAAAAGAAATTCACCTAAATACAGTTGACCCCTGAACAACATGGGGGTTAGGGACCCTAAACCCCTACACAGTAGAAAATCTACATATAATATATTCTTAAAGTAAGCTAGAGAAAAGAAAATGTTAAGAAAATTATAAAGGAAGAGAACATACCTTTCCAGTACTATACTGTATTTGTTGAGAAAAAAATCCATACATTGGTAAACCCCCCCCCCCCCCCCGCCCAGTTCAAACCTGTATTGTTCAAGGGTCCTCTGGATACAAGGTAATGCAGGTGGTGGATAGAGTTTCCTGAATTTGGTTTTCCAGCCTTAGGACACAAAAATAGAGACTTCTAGAAGTTCAATATGAAATGCTTGTAAAACCTTCCAAGAAAAGTGAACTTGAAAAGGCCTTATATAGTGAACTGACACTCCTGCTATACCCATGTAAAATAATATAGGCCACTTCTATAGAAACCAACCTTCCTTTGAGACTGTTTTTGATCAAACAGGTGAGAAATTTTGCCTCATGGGAACACTAAGCATTGTCTATAGTGTACTCTTTAGCATTATGTTTTTCTGAATCCATGAAAACCGATTTTTTTTTTTTAAGATTTTATTTATTTGACAGAGAGAGACACAGCGAGAGAGGGAACACGAGCAGGGGGAGTGGGAGAGGGAGAAGCAGGCTTTCCACTGAGCAGGGAGCCTGATGCGGGGCTTGATTCCAGGACCGTGGGATCATGACCTGAGCCGAAGTTAGACGCTTAACAACTGAGCCACCCAGGTGCCCCTGAAAGCCAATTTCTAACTGTGTAAGTTGTGGATACGTGATAACAATGAAAATAATTACCGTATATAATCAAGCAAATTCTGTCTTCTCAGGTAGAGGCTCAACTGACTTCCTTCAAAGTCAACTGAGCTTCCATTCACACATTCATTTCAATATTCCTCATCTATAATTACGTCTGTTCATTTGAGTCTCCTATCAATTGGCTATAATATCTGCCAAGTTCCATCATTATTAAATAAAAACTTTAAAATATGTACATCTTGTAATGTTTGAGAGTCATGATTTTATCCTTGCTTTCAAAACATCTTTAAACAAACTCATCAACTCTACAGAACTTTAATAACCTTGATTTTGGGGGGGGGCGGTTATCTCCCAACACTGTTGGGCCATTTCCCTATGTTGAAGGTGTTGCATTAGAACCTCTCCTTTGCTTTAATTCTCTGAAAGTTTTCCAGTCACAGACTAAATATCAGTCACCATATATTTAAATCCTGAAGTTTTAATGATTTGTAAATGTGGACTATATCCAAAAATGAAAAGAAAGGTGCTTTTAACAGTCACCTACCTACACATATGTACACATGAACATAATTTTATATTTTTAAATAAATTTTAAAATGAAATTGTGCCACTGCTCCAAAATCGCTCATTGTCTTTATACAGACTCTGAAACTGTGGGTGATCTTTATGAGGCCTAGGTTTTGACTGAAATATTAAAAGGGAGCTGCATACATAGAGAGTACAGAGCACTCAGTTTTCATGATTTGAAAGTGAAACCCTAGGAAGCAGAAGGCTTTATATGTGACAGCTTAAATGCTTGTAATCAAACTAATTGGCAGCACGATGACCTGAAATGAGTTTAAAGTCACTATAATATATGTTTAGCAATCAAGGAAGTGATCCTTTATTATTCAGGCTCACGCTTTGCAAATTTCATGTTACAGGACCAAATGGAAGTGGGGGTTGGAAAGCAGAAAATGAAAAAGTTAAAATACATAAATAATTCCATTGCTTCAAAAGAGTAAATGAGGCAAGAATGAGCCTATTGCTGGATTATAAAAAACAATAAAATAAGCTTGATGAATGGAATCAAGAATAAAAACATGAAATGAGCTATCTTTTGCTTAAAGAAATCTTAATTACATAGAAACTGACAGGTTTAAAACTAGAGGTTCCATTTTCAAACACGTAACTTAATATAAATAAAACTCACAGCAATTTTCTAAAATAGAGGAATGGACCCATTAAAAAAAACCAACCAAACAAACAAAAAAAACTTGTAGCAAGAACCAATGCAGTCTTCTTCCATTCTCCCAAATAAGACAGCATCCAGGAAGTAATAAAAGTCTTTGCTTAAGTATGACAAATTATGTGGCAGATAAAGGATCAAATAAAATACAGAGTCAGATTTAGATAAATATCTAAATGAGTCTTGGACAAGCTATACCATAGCAGGAAAAGGGAAGATGCAGATAAAAAAATCCCTAACACAAATACACTTGTAATTAAATCAAGTAGTAATTACAACTGGTGAGATTACTTTAAAATTACATTATACACACACACACACACACACACACACACACACACCCCTAAAGCCTATGAACATGTGTTGGGCTGATTCCTCCAGAATCTTTTCAGGAGCTTGTTACAAATCGGTGCTTCTGGGCTGGTGGGGGGTGGAGGCCCTGAAAGTGACAGTTTTGAGTAGTAAAAACCTTCCCGGGAAACACCACCTTTTAAAATAACACATGGGTCAAACAAGAAATCTCAAGAAATTAAATATTTTGAACTAGACAATGATAAAAATATACATCCAAATATGTGGAATACAGCAAAAGCAGTCCTTACAGGAAAATTTATAGCACTGAATGTATATATCAGAAAAGAAGATAGATCTAAACCGAATAATCTACGCTTTCACCTAGGAAACTAGATAAATTAGAGCAAATTAAATCTGAAGTAAGCAGAAGAAAAATAATCAAAATTGGAATAGAAATCAATGTAACTGAAAACAAAATCAATAAAGAAAGTCAAAAAGACAAAAGCTGGTTCTCTGAAAAGCTCGATAAAATCAGTTTAAGTTTCTACCCAGGCTATGATAAAAAGAAGACACAAATTATTAATATCAGAAATGAAAGAAGGGATATCACTACATATTCCATAGACATTAAAAAGATAATAAAGGAATATTTTGAAGAATTCTATGCCATAAATGACAACCTAGATGAAATGAACCAATTCCTTAAGAGACACACTATGCCAAAACTCACATATGAAGAAATAGGTAAGCTGAATAGGTCTGATTAAACAAATGAATCAATAATTGATTACTTTCCAAAACAGAAAGCACCAGACCCAGATGGGCTTGTTGGCAAATTCTACTAAACATTTAAGGAAGAAATTTTAGCAGTTATCTAAAGTCTCTTCCAGAAGATAGAAAAAGAGAATACTTCATGACTCATTCTATGAGGCCAGCATTAACTTAATATCAAAACTGGACAAAGACATTAGATGAAAAGAAAAATATAGACCATTATCTCTCATGAACATATATGTAAAAATCCTCAATATTAGCAATCAAATCCAACAGTATATTAAAAAAAAAAAAAAAAGACACACCATTACCAAGTAGAAAAGCAAGGAAGAAGATTTGGCAAAATCCAGTACCCATTTATGATAAAAGCTCTCAGCAAAGTAGGATTAAAAAAGAACTTTCCTCACCTTGATAAAGAATGCCTACAAAAAAATCTACAGCTAACATCATATTTAATGGTAAAATTCATAAACCTTTCTTGTGCAAGCTTAAGAGCAAGGCAAGTATGTTCTCCCTCACCATTTCTTTTTAACATCATACCGGAAGTCCTAGCTAATGTTGTAAGACAAGAAACGCAAATAACAGGTATACAGACTGGGAAGGAAACAATACAATTGTTTTTGTTCTCAGATGAAATGATCACCTATGTAGCAAATCCAAAAGAAACTCCTACAACTAATAAGTGATGGGGCAAGGTTGCAAGATACAAGGTTAATAATATTACAAAAATCAATTACTTTCCTATAGACCAGCAATGAACAAGTGTTATTTTAAATTAAGGCATTATAATTTACATAAGCACACCCCAAAATGAAATATTTAGTTATGACTCTAACAAGATGTATAACTTGTAAGTAACTTACAACGTATGCAAGATTTATGTGTGGAAAACTATAAAATTCTGATGAAAGAGGCCAAAGAAGAACTAAATTTATGGAAAGGTGTTCCATGTTCATGAAAAAGAAGACATAATATTGTCTAGATGTCATTTCTTCTCAAAATCTCAGCAAGGTGTTTTATGGCTATTGACAAATTGCTTCTAAAGTTTATAGACAAACACAACAGACCTAGAATCGCTAACTCAATGTTGATGGAGAAGAACAAGGTTGAAGAACTCATGTAACTCAACTTCAAGACTTACTATGAATAAATAACAACTAATATACTCATTATTTATCTACAGCAATTGAGACACTATGGTGCTGGTGAGAGAGGAGACAAACAGACCAATGTAACAGAATAGAGAGCTCAGAAATAAGCGGAAATACAGTTAACTGATCTTTGACAAAGGAGCAAAGACAATACAATGGAGCAAAGGTAAGTCTTTTTGACAAACGGTGGAACAACCGGACATTCACATAAAGAAAAACACAAAGCATCTAAACACATACCTTATACCCTACACAAAATTTAACTCAAAATATATCAAAGACAAAATATAAAACACAAAACTATAACATTCCTCTGTATAAGCCTGGGTACAGCAGTGACTTCTTAATACAACACCAAAGGCACAACACATGTAATAAATAATTGATAAGCTTCACTTCATTAAAAGGAAAAATTTCTGTTCTGTGAAAAACAATGTCAAGAGAATGAGAAGACAAGCCACAGACTGGGAGAAAATATCTGCAAAAGACAAAACTGATAATGGACTATTTATGCAAAGCATGTAACAAAACTCTTAAAACCCAACCAAAAAAAAACATGAAAAACCTGATTAACAAATAGGTAAAAGACCTGAACGGGCACCTCGCCAAAGAAGATATACAGATGGTAAGCATATCAAAAGATGTTCAGCATCATGTCATTAGAAAACTGTGTACTTCTTTAGAGATTTTATTTATTTATTTGTCAGAGAGAGAGAGAGAGAGAAAGAAGGAGCGCACAAGCAGGGGAAGCGGCAGGCAGAGGGAGATGCAGGCTCCCCGCTGAGCAGGGAACCCCATGCAGGGCTGGATCCCAGGACCCTGAGATTATGACTTGAGCCAAAGGCAGACGCTTCACCAACTGAGCCACCCAGGCGCCCCTTATATAACCTCTTTTTGGAAGAGAAAAACTAAGGCTTTATGCTTAGCTGAAGATAAGGAACCACTTGCTTTAATGTCTATTTAGTGAGGTAAAACAAAGATAGACAAAACTTATCCTTTGGCCTATGTTCCCAAAAGGTTAAGGGAAAAAAAAAAAAAAAGCAGATCCTATTTTCCTATTGCTCAATGTGAAGTTAAGTATTCAGCCTCTTGGCAGGATAGTTTTATGTTTTTAAGCTCAATTCTCAACTTGAATTCTTCCCCTAGTTGTACGACTTTGGAAAAGATATCTTCCTTTCCTCATTCACAAAATGACTTATACAAATGGTCCCTGAACATGTATAATCTCTTAATTGGTTGTACAACAGCCTTTCCAACACATCCACTGACACTGAAATACCCTTTTAAAGAGCACCTTGATCCAACCTTCATTTGAAAGATGAGGGAAAAAAAAAAAAAACAGAATGCAATTTCATGGCCTGACCAATTTAGAATTTGCAAAAATTTCAAAAATAAATTTACTATGTCTTCTGTACTCAAAATTTAAACATGTGTCACAATTCAAGAATTCCACATTTAGGATGCAACTGTATATAACAGAGACCTATTATAAATAATACCAAGCTCTTCATTTGTCTCCTTTTTCTAATTATTACTCATGCGTATCTGTTATGACATGAATACAGTATCAAATTGCACCTCTTTTATAGTGTGTGCTTTTATCTATTTTAGATAATACTGCTTGTTCACATATATTAGAATAATTTGAAGAGGCTTAGCTATGAATACCCACATCACAACGGAATCTATGGTAAGTATATTTTAATGGTCAATTACTTTGCCATTCTGCAGCAGAACAAAGGTATCCACACGATAATGTCCAGTTAATTTTTTTTTTAAACTGGATAAGATGACTACAAAGGAAAAAGAGACAGTATACTAAGCATGTCCACAGATGGCCTCAAAGCCCTTTCCAAAAGTATGTATGGATACACAAAACAAAGGAAGAAGGTCTGATTTTTTTTTTTTTTTTTTTTGCGGCTCCAGATAAAAAATCATCAAAGGAGATAAATACCCAGAATCTGTAACAGCCAGCTCGCATCTATCAGATCCCACAAAGAAGAGACATTACGAAAAGAGCAGTGAGGAAAACTTAGCAGCACTGATATTTTGTAGGCTACAGCTTGGATGAAGAAGAGGAAGTCACACGTATGGCAGTGGGTAGTACTCACCAGCATGGTGCTAAGAGAAACAATGACGTATTAGATGGCAGAACCCCCACAGCGTTGAATAATGGACAAGTGTACTAAACGCACAAAGATGAACTTCAACAGAGGTTAAAATAGATGCATGTGTGTCTGTGTGTGTGTGTTATTCTGCATATGGAAAAGGCAGAGTTGTTAGTTAACTGTAATCAAAAGAACAGTGAGGTGTAGGTGGTAAGAAAATTGATGGGATCTTCAGCTATGCCAATAAAGGACAGTTTTGAGAATACACAAGGTCATAGTCCTTCGCTGTCAGCCTACCCTAACAATGCTTAGTTTTCTGAGTTCAGTTTCAGACTGGCAGTCAGACAAGGTGATATTTGAGGTCCCTTCTGACTCAGAGGTTCTATTAACTCTAAACCTATACAGGTGAAGTCAAAATAATAGATTCATTTTAATTACCAAATTGAAAGCTGGCAATTTAGCAACAGATGAAAATAACTTGTGACTATATTATGCCTCTTTACAAATGCCCCTTTAGACTTCCATTTGGTCATGATGCTTAGCTGTTTAATATTTGATTAGAAGAACATATTGGCTTCTCTAGTTTCTCTTGCTTCCCAGAATGTTCTAGTATTAATGCTTTTGTTCAGAGAAATCAGGTTTTCATATCACATTGCTAGTTCTATTCCAAAGTTATTTTTAACATGTATTTCAAATAAACTATGAAGGAACCAAATTTCTTGTGTCCTTTGGGTTTAGGTTTGAGATACCAACTTCCCATGACTTTCTCTGCACAGGATACAGCCCTCCCTTCCCATGGCAAAGTCAGGCCTATTTCCCACAAAGGTAGGGAAAAGTAGGTTACCGATAGGATCCTCTTGCAAAAGGTAAAATGTGAATGTTCTCTTTGAGGGACTAAAATGGAAACAGAATTCATGGGAGTAAAAAAGAGACATGTGGCACACAGTCGGATTCAGTGAGTTCTTGGTGGTTCTCTGTAATGCTACCTGCATGATTCAGTTTCTCCTCAATTTCCTTCTGTGGCAGACCAGCTGTACACATAGTCATTTGTTGGTTTGGGCAAGATTTTATGAGATGTGATGAACATATGAAATATTAGGAGTACACCAGGAACCACAGCTGTTATGCCTTGCTGCATTTTTAATGGCTCCTTAAAATCAGAGGCCACTACACACAGCAGCACATTTAGACAGGAAACACTGCAATTATCTGGCTTCACCACTCCATTGCAGATCTGCTAGTACATTACAGTTTATAAGCCCTAATAGACAGTCATCACCTTTGGCAATGCTTCTACTTGAGAATAGCCACAATTGGGATTTATTACAAGAGAGCTGTCAATGGAGACTAATAGGCTTTGTTTTCTTGCTTTTTTTTTTTTTTCATTTTGTTTTTGTTTCCATCCTGCAAACCAGATACCAAAGATTTCAGAGCAGAAATTAAGTGTAGTCTAAGGCATGTCCCTTTAAACATGACTGTTAGTGAAGCTAATTACTACAGGAAAATTGGAGATCATTCATTAGCCTAGTAAGCAAATTAAGGTTTGTTAACAGTGATTTATAATGCCAAGCCTTGGATAACTGTGCTGGTCTTTTCACATATATGTGTATGGGACCTGACAGTTTATTAACTGTGCGATATCTAAACAGCTTGTCACCAGGGTGCTTTTGTTAAAACGACATTGTATTTTAAATGGATAAACATTTTTACACAAGCAAAATGCATTTTAAATGTTTGGCTTCTGAAGTCAAGTATCGGGAGATAAGTGAAGTGTCTCAAACTATCTCAGCTTCCAATAACTCTTGTTTACTGCTGGAGCTGACTATAGGAAAATGTGACACTTGGAGTTAAAACAGCACTTTTCCTCTTTAACAAGCCCCAGTTGTGTTTTTTAACCTCTTTTCAAATGATACTCTTGGTGTTTCACAAAGCTGTAAGTTTCTTATGCAATGGATTGGGAGGCATCTAATTTACAATTTCAGGAAAAAAATATTTTTTTTAAAGCAGTTAAGCAAAGGAATGAGTCCTTTGATCTGAGATTCTGATTGATAGTCCATAAAACTCCAAGGCAGTTAAATCTATCAAAAATGAAGGCTGTGTGGGTAGTCAGAGTAAACCTTTGTATTTCACACTGCCCACAGCTCATTTTATATAATATAGCTCATACCCACTAATTCAACATTTCTATAACCTGGAAATCTCCAATAAGAATAGGATGACTTCTTTGAAGCCAGTGTCAGAAAAAGAAAAAAAAAAAAAAAGAGGAAGGGAAGAAGGGAGGAAGGGAGGGAGGTCTAGGGAGAGGGAGTGGGAGGGAGGGGGAGAGAGAGAGAGAGAGAGAGAGAGAGAGAGAGAGACTTTCTGAATTCCATGAGTGGCCTGTCCATTCCCTCCAGGATTTTCAATGCACACTGCTAAAAAGTCTTTCCTGAATCCTCTCTGTGACCAATAGGATGCACTAGCTATGGAAGAGAACGAGACTACAGCCTCAATATTTCTATACGCTAAACCCTAACTGAATAACAGAAAAACAAAACATTATTCATTATTATTAATTTCAAAGAAAGGCAGACTTGGTCACTCAATCGAAATGTGGATCTCTTTCATTGCTGACACTGAAGAGCAGTGTTCATTAAGCACTAAGGGGACCATGGCCTTGCATTCCTACGGTTCAAAGGAGAGCTAAGAGAGGCAGCAAAACTGATTGAAAGCACTGGTCCCACATGGCAAACATTTAGGTGTAAAGGAGGTAGAATCAAGGATCTTGGGATATTAGAACCAAAGGCCCTTTAAGTAATTATCTAGTCCAGTGGCTTGTAAAATCTCTTTTTTCCCCCAAAAATGATTTATTTTCTCCGAATCTGAGGGGCGAAGGAAGGGTGCTGAGAGAACAGGGAGGCTATTTCCCTCCATCCAGCAGGAACACCTAGATTTTCATCTTATCTCCTCAATTAGAGTTTGCAACAGCCAACAACAAAGATTCCTGTAGACAGCAGATGTTTAAAAATACCTAGCCTATCTCTTCACAGAGATGCTGAGAAGACAAGAGTGCGAAAGGGTTGGTGGCAACTGGAGACACCAATGGATCCTTTCTCATCTGATTATCCTGTTCACCAAATTTCACAATTCCTTTGTACTGCATGAAAAAGTCGAAACTAAAAATGTGGACACAGAAGACAATTTCCTCAGGGTGAGCTGGAAGAGCCACCTCAGTGTGGAGATCCTACAAATGATTAAATGTCTGCTCACCAGAATTTAACTTGTACTTTTCATATAGTCTGAGTATGTTGCTCATGGCTCACTGATCCTGTTCCCAGAATTAAGAGTACTCACACCCAATCAAAAACAGAAAAAAATAAATGAATAAATAAATAAATACATGGAAAGTACAACTGTATTTTTAGTCTAAGGCCCCTGAAATTAGAGTTTATTGGTGACTATGCAGAGAAGTCACTCAGAACACAGATACTTAGTCCGGGTACAAACCAACCCTCCAAGATAACTAAGATTAATTTTGTGGTTCCTAACCTTAAATAAAACACCCACTGTGGAGATTTGGGTTTTGTTACTTTCTCAATTATAATTCAGGGTGGTATTTAAATGTTACAACTCAAAAACATGGGACCTTTTTACCATTAGGAAGAGCAGTTGACTTCATTTACCCTAATGTTTCTGCACAATAAATAGGTAGCTTCCAAATCATCAGTCATGTCCCAGCTTTTGAGTGATGGATTCCAATATTTTATTCCATTATTATAAACAAATCATTCATAAAAATGTTTGTATATTAAATATTACATAAATGTTTTAGTGGTGTGCTCACTTGGGAGATGGAGTACCTCTGAGGCCAATGTTTGAAATCTACTTTGGTGACTTACTGGGTAATTCCTAGAGGTCACTCAAGAAAATTTTATGTACAACCACACCTCAAAGATATCTTTTGAAAAGCATAAGGCTGAGTTTTAAGGACACAGTGAAATGCTCACAAAGTACTACTTTTTTACATATCTTAACATAAATTTCAATTTGCATGGCAATGCTTTGTTCCTTCCCATTACTCTGGACAGCTCTTTGAACTACCATTGAAGATATATACAACTTAAACTTCTAACTACCTACTCTAACTTCCAAACTCATTAGCTTCCTAAAATCAAATCTCTCCTTCCTGGGATTCCTATTCCGAGTAAAAGAAGCATCACTGTCATTGATCCTGTGATTCAACATCTTTCTCATTTTTAACAGATCACTAATGTCAAGTCTGGATCTACCTATAAATCCTCTCCTCCCACTCTCCCAACTCCTTCCCTGGCTTTGCTCCACACTCCCTGTTATTAACCTACGTGGCCAAGTCCAACCTCTCGCCAGAAACATGATACATACAGTCAAAGCAATCCCACACAATGATGCCATTTCTCTGCGGGCTTACCTTTGCTGCCGCAAACTTTGTTCCACCTTTTCCTTATCTGTTGAAAATCTAAACATCCATCAAGTTCTGCACAATTTCACCCTCCTACAATTAACTGACCCTTATAAATACTCCCAAGTGCTCTACTCACTCTTCTCATAGGACTGATAAGTTTGCCGTGTATCAAACTCAACTGTGTATGACTTGAGGGCCAAGCTTACATCTTATTTACCTTAAGAATGGAGAACAGATGTTTAATATATATTGACAATTAAAATGCACTGAACTCTCCATCTGGTGAGCTGTTTTCTAACTCAATCTTTACCAATGAGTCCAAATGCCCCAGTAACAACTGGAGATCTCTGATGGAATTCAGATTTTTAAGAAATTTCCATTATAATGGAAACTCGTCAGTAATTAAGTAATGGCCAATAATTCATTTACCCAGGTAATAATTAATAAATACAAATATTAGAGTCTTATTTGAGAGACATGTTAAAATACTCAGCATCACTTATCTTTAAACATTTGACAGGTTTTGATTAAATACCTGAATTACAAAATTCTCTCCCAGCATCACCAGCAAGTACTGGCAGGTGGGGAGGAAGATGACTTTGGATGGGGTTGCTGTGAAGGCCAGGCTGATGTAGTTGCATTTCTAAAGTTAAAACCCAGAGAAACATTATAAAGTTAAAGAATGTTAGGTTCTCAGTAGAGCTGAAATCTGCTTATTTAAATGCAATGTGTCAAAAATATTTAAAAGGCATCACAGAGGAAGGAAAGGACCTGGGTTTAAGACTAAATCCTTGAAAGGACAGGCTTGTTCACAACTGTAATCCATCACCTAGAACAATGTCTGATGGAGAAGGTGCTTAGTACTTAGGAAAAGACAAAAAGTCGGAAATGTCTGTTAAAAGAAAAGCCCAGTCTTTAAAACACCCACATTATTCAAAGAAAAACAGGAGGTATTTCAAGGGTCTATAGTCAAAAACTTAGAACAGGGCAAAGAATTTAATCCCTTTCTGACCTTAAAGCTCTGATGGAAAGCCGCAGGTCAGTATTTTGCACCCCACTGCCTGTTACGAACACTATCAACACACCTTCTTAAGTAATTTGAGTGCACAGGAAAGCAGTGATCGCACACATCGCACTTTAAGAAGTGTACCACTCCACAATTCCCCTCTACCATGTGACGTGGTCGTTGTAATCATTGCGTAGAAGTGGGTTCGTTTCCTTGATAATCTTAAAGTATGTATATTTAGCTAAATGTGATGCAATTGAGGAGAATTAAAGTTATTAGTTGGGAACCATTACAGTAAATCTCTGGATCACCGGAGTTTACAAAAGCAGGATCCAAGCTATTTGACACTATTGGCCAAAGACACTTAGATTCCAACTTGGCAGAAGGCTGAAAATTATCCAGAGAAGTAGGCAGGACACCTTAGCAGAATGAAGGAAAGCTTTCTTCATACCAGGGATCAATTTCAGCCTGACAAGTCAGTGACCCCTATACCAACAGGAGCTACCAACTACACATATGAGCTCAAGTGCTTGTAAGGACTGAGTCCCAAACCTTCCTGTGATGACACATCAGACCACTGGCAACCAGGAGATGTTTTCCCTGGTCTTGTCACTCTCCTGGCTTCAGGTACTTCATTCAGGTACGCTACGGCATCCCCTTTTCTTTTGGGGGTCAGGGAGAAGCAAAGACGTGACACAACCTCATAACACCTGAATGTTTTGAACACATCTTTCTTACTGTTCCAGCCCAACCTCAAGAGCTGTCAGCAGTCTTTAAATGCCTCAAGTCTGAGGGAGAAAATAAGCAAAGAACTTTAAGGGACAAATTAAACAACTGTAATACACAGACAGCCTACAAGAGTTCATTCTAACATCATGGTGATCACAGAGGATCAGAGAAAGTGAATTCCATATTTGTTTTTTATTCACATAAGGAGTCAAGTGGTATACAGCTGATAGAACCCACAATCATAGGCTCCTCGGAAAGCTGCGAGAATGTTCCTGACCTACAGCTACAAATCCCAAAATTTACTTCTTGCATCACTAATCTCTGGCGGTGATCCCCTACCTACCACAACATTACATAGCCACTTAATGAGACCAAGTTTTGGCCATCACACACTATAATGGGAATAATTTGCTATTAATGAGAGCTGTTCTGTGTGCATTAAACACCTTGTCTCATTTAGAATTCACAACTCTATTAGGTGGGTGCAGATTTACATACATTAAATAACCTGCCCAAGGTCACATAACTAGGCTTCAGATCAGTCTGTCTCTAAGTTCTCAATTACCCACTATGCACAATAACATTTCAAATACACGTATAAGAAGAGAATATAGCCCAAAACATTTAAATTAAAATGAAAACGTGTTCACTGCATTAACGTTTAAAAAAAAGAAAAACCCTACACACTCCAACAAGTTTTGGTACTCTTGCCAAAAAAAAAAAAAAAAAATTTAAAAAAGCAAATAGATTCCAACTAGTCTATACTTTCATTTATATTTAGAATATGAGCTGGGCATGAGTATGTAATGAATATATATGTGTGTGTCTCTCTGTGTGTATAACACCCACATTATTCAAAAGCTCCCAAAAATGTGAAAAGTTTGTTCCAATCCTTCTTTATTTTGTCTACTTTAAGAATCCTTTGCAATATGCTTATGTAAATACTGATTTTAGCTGCTGTTCTCATTTCTCAAATCTTCAGCTTATAAATGAATTGGAAAAGTAACAGACCTAAGCAGACATCTTTGGAACACAAAACCAAAGAGACATAAACAAATACAACTAAATCAAAAACAAAGGATTCTTCTTTAAATTCTCTAACATCACTACTGATAAATGGAAAGAACTGAAAGAAAGTAGAATGTACTGGCTGTGGACAGGGGTGTACACAGGCATACGTGAGTGAGTGTGTGTGTGTGTGTGTGTGTACTTGGGTGGGTGTCTATTTTATTAGCACACAAATGATCAGCATTTTACCCTAGTTCACTAAAAGCTCTTTAAGAGCATAAACTCTAAATGAAAGGAAATGGTGACGTTAGACTAACGTTGGGGCAAGGGAGAGTATTTAAGAAAACAGTTCCAGGTCGTTAAACCCAATAGGGCGAGTGCCTTCAGTTTTCCTACACCAGAGTTCACACTATGGTTCAACTGCATTAATAACGCAGTAACTCTGCAGGTGAAGTGCCTCCATCCACACTTCAGAGAGATGCTGAAAAGAAGTAAGGATAGAGTCCATGTATCACCATTCCACTTACCTGATGCTGAGCCTTCATTACGGACATAAGTAAAGCTAATATGACATCACAGATCATAAAGCAAAGTACAAAGACCATGTTGACACAACACTCTTATAAGTTGTGAATATACCATTTCCACTTAGAAGCATGAAACTCACCAATGCTGATGTTAGTAGCTGAAATCAAGTGTTACATGTGATACTGTTGGCATGAAAATTGAAACATAAGACACTTTTTGATGAGAACTTGGCAAAAATATCAATAGATTTTGCACTTTGGTAACAGAAAAAACCCATTATTGGAAACACACTCTCAGTAGAGCATTTTTGTCATAGTTCAGAGCTGACCATGCATATGGTACATATCTTTTCCGTGTAAGCTAATATTACTACTGATTTTTTTTTTATGTAAGCAAAGTAACGCTAAGAGCAATTTTACCAAAGGACAAACTTTTATACTCCTCCAACACTGTGTGAATATAAAAATCATTTTAGATTAGTAACTGCAGACTCTTTCCTCATAAGAATGTATTATTAAAGAATAAAAAAGAAACACTCCTGGAATTAGAAAAATTAGTGGCAAAAAGCATAATAAAATTTTTGATGTTTCTACAGATGACTTTCTTCTTTCAGGGTTATCATATTGGCAATAAAAAAAAAATACTAGAATGTTCAGTCTCGAAGTGATCAAGGGCTAAGTTAGTGGTTTGGGCCTTGTTCTACTGAAGAAAGCCAAGAAGGATAATTTAGCTTTTGGACAGAGAACAGACACTGGCAGTCTCCAGATTTTACTTCCAGCATCTCAACCCACATCCAGCCTGGTGTGAAGACATGGCAGATGGACTACTTCTGTTATTTCGACTGCTTCAGCATCCTGCGTGTTTCTGTAAGCATGAATATTCAGCCACAATAAGCAGCAAGGATGAGCGTGCTGACTGTATTAAGCAGGTACCGAAAAATCTTTATCCTCATCCTTTTCCTCCTCATTATCATAGATTAAGATAAAAAAAAAATCAACATTTAGAATATGCTACTTCTGCCAAGCTTGGAAAAGACTTATCATTCAACGAAATGATGCTGGTTTTCATATATTTAATGTAAATGTATGAAGAGAAATGTGTGGGCAGAAGAAAACCAGCGTAATTAGCATTTTAGAGGAAAGAAATTTAAAGGCAACTAAACTGAATCAGTAATTATTTTCCACTTTGTTTTATTTTCATGATTTCATTATTTTCTCAGAAAATGCTGAGCAGGCATTAGCGTATCAGTGTTCATCACTCAGAACACAGATCAGATTCCTTTAAATACCACATTGAACCTCCACACGGGCATGTTTTCCTGTTGTGTAAATAATGCCTATTTGTAACTCTCTTTCATTTAGATCTTGAAAAAGATTATTGAATCTAGAAAGGGTGATTTTGCTATAAACAAAAGAAATGAAGTGACAATTTCTCTATGAGAAAATTATCTATGAGATAATCCCTGAGGTATGACACCATCCCCACGCCTCTCGAAGGACAAAGAAATGTCTAGAAATAAAAATAATACACTTGTATTTGCTAAAACAAGGAGTTCCATGATTGTTTCAAGGAAATCTAAAGGCCATGTACCCAGACTGTAAGGGAAAACATCCATTAAAACACCACCTCTCAACAAAAGTTTGTTTTTTTTTTTTTTAAGGCAATTCACTGTATATGTAGAAAGTTCTTTAAGGGATCTTAAAAGTGAATAAGACCTCAATACATAATCTGAATTCCATCCTTCACATGACACTTGTCACTAAAAAAACAATTATGTAGGAAAGGTGGCGTGAGCCAGTCAGGTTTCCTTTGCGGCTGCCAGGGAAGGAGGAAGTACCCTAGGAATGACACCTACATCTCAGACTGACCTAGGGCCCAATTGCTTAAAAATAAAATAATCCTAATGAAAGGATGGGCATCAGTCTGCTCTTTAGGACTGGCAGGGGATTTCTCAGATTTTTTTTCACATCCTAATGAGCGAACATTCTAGAAGTAAATCAAGGCCAACGCAAGGCATACATGTGGAAGTTGAGATAAACTTACGAAGTAGCCTGTTCCCAAGCTGGAAGGAGCTGAACTCTGCAATAAAGCATAAAGACAAAGTGGAAAATCAGCAATGGTTTTTAACACGTTCCAATCCACACGGCTCATTACCAGCCCTTTGCGAGTTTTTCATCGCTACATCACATCACTAGCGTATGCTGCCCCTTGTCATCTGCTACTGATACAAACACCGTGTTGGCTTAATTTTCCCCTTTACATCTCTCAACAACTCAGAGATGCTAACGTGCTATTTACTGAATTCCAAGCTTCTGCGGTGGACGTAATTGCCAATTTATTTGACAGGCAGCTGGGTAATGAATTAATGATGGCATTTCGCCCTGCACTGAGACTAAACAGACACGCATCAGCCTGCCTCCCTGACTTGCTGACATTCAATGCCCTGGTCTCAAGCTACTCAGTTTTGTGGCCGCAAAGGGGCAGGCAAGAGGAAAAAGCCCAGACTGACTTGAAAATAAAAGCCCAGTGGGTTTGGATGACTTTTCCAGTGTATGACCTACTTGCCAGTTTATTCCCTAAAGGCACCAGTTAGTACACACAGAGTGCTTTTCAAAAATGAGACATTTTGTAAACATAATTAGTAGAATAAAATGCAAAGAATGTGTGGGTAAAGGGAAGCAGTGAAAAGCACCATTTTTCCGAAGGTTTTAGTCACAAGAATTATCAATTTAGGCTTCCACAGTTCTGACACTCAGAAAACTAAAAAAATAAATAAATAAAAAATGATTCTGAAAGGTTTGCACTTCTTTAGGCAAAGAGGCCAAAAAGAGAACTCGGTTTTTGTTTTATACTTATCTATGATCCATGCTTGTTTGCATTTCTGTCTCTTCTTTTCTCAAAACCTCTCATTACAAATTTTTTAAATTTTCGTCTGTTCATGAACAAGAAAGGCCCCAAATAAGCTTGAAACAAAAAGATTGCTAGTGCGGGGGTGGTCTCTTGGTCTCAGCTTGGTGTCCTTGCACCAGCAAGGCCTTCTCCCTGACTAGCCTGGGTCAGGTGCTTCACCTTCCCCGGGCTGGGCTGACTTCTACCCCCAAGGAGCGTTACTCAGTTCACCTCTAGCTCTTCCACCCAAATGTCCTTTCCCTGCTTTGCACACTACAGATAGCAGGGACCATACAGTTAAGTCATCACTGCTTGCTCAGTGCTCAGCACGATGCTTTGCACACAGGATGCATGTAACAAGTATTTGTTCAATTAATGTATAAATATATGAGACACTGGATTGCATGGGGCGGGGGAGATTAGGTGAATTTAGCATCTCCAAAAATACAGTAGATGTGAATCTTCTTGATTTTAAACTGTTTCCTGAGAAGGAAATACAGTGCTGTAAGTATCAACAGCATCCACATCAAAGAAGAATAGAATGCTCTGGGGCATTCCTAAATGCACTTCCCAAAGCACAACTTCCTTCACCTAGGTGTTTCAGACAGGCTCAGGGGAATAAAGGACAACAGATGTGTGATCTTGCACACTGGACTTGGTTTAAAAAAATCTTGCTGCATTCTTGATCCCATAAATGGTATGTAGGGAGATCCACAGTAGCCATGGAGACAGCTTCTCATTGCAGTGATTAGCCATGTGACAGCATCACCTGTTTTCGATACCCATAGCCCTCCATGGAACAGAGGAAGGCAAAAGCCAACTTAGGTCTCCACCACCCTGGAGTCATGCCCCTGGGAGGTAAACTCATTTTAGGATGAATTACTCAGAAAGAACATGGGACTTGTTTCTTTCAGGTTTTTTATTCCCCCCTCCTTCCTGCAAATGTATTTTATCCAGAAGCAGAAGTACCCCTCCAAGCCCACCTCCCCACCCCCACATACATATCATCTTATTGTATACCAAAGAAAATTACATCCTTCAGGTCTCGGAAAGCATTGTTATACTCATTTTGCATATATATTGTACATTACTCAGGGAGCTGGGTGGAGAAGAGGGCTTTGTTGTGCATATTTGTTCTGGCTATTGTTTATGCAGGTCTGACTGAATGAGGGAACAGTGGGTATCATTTCAATTTCTGATGTCAACATCAAATTACTTATTTAATTTCATGCCTGGCGAAGCATTGTATAGCTACACGCAGAATCATTTCACTTCATTTGTTATGCTGTGTTTTCGTGGCGATTGGCTTGCCTTCCAACTGACAGCTTTAATTACGACATGAATTTGATTGCACTGCCGAGGAATTAACATAATGCAACAAAGCATTTAAGCACCCTGCCTTATAACACCCCCCCCCACGCACACACACAAACACAGACAGACACATGAAAGAACACAGACACTATATCCTCACGTACATTAGAGGTCCATTAGCGTTTCAGTACCTGCTAGAAAGCATAGAGAACCTTATGGTCGGAGGCTACCCACATTTGTCAACCCACTGTACTCGCTTCTTTTTCTAAAGAGGAAAAAGTTGGGGGCATTAAGCTGTGATTTCTGGACCTGGCAAAAAAACTCTGTAAAGAAATCCTCCTAATCTACTTTGCCAAACATCCATAGCATTGACATTTCTTCCCTTCTTATTCTCTTCGCTACCATATTTTTCTTGGCTAATTGCCAGCTCCCTTCAATCACCACTGGAAAATCTGAACAGAAATCACATCTCTGAAAGAGGTACCACCTCATCCATTTCTTCAACCTCAAGGGTGTGACTATGGCCTTGTATTCACTGGGACACTATGCCTGGTCACCAACAAGACTTCCACTATCAGGTACAGATAACAGAAGTTCTGAGACTAGCCACAGGACAGGAGTCAGGGTTTCACTGATAGCCCCTGACACACATCACATCCCTTAGACCTTGCTAGCCAGAAGGCCCAGAAGAGTCTCGATCATAAATGCCTAATCTAAGTTTGTCTCTAATACAGATGCAAATATTTGATAGCATTAATCTTTCTTCCAAGTCAGAAATTCTTTGAATACCGGAAGCCATGGGCAAAAACAGATTATGCTACATAAATGGAATAAATGTCTAGAAACAGCTTTTCTATTGTTTGAAAGGTGTTACGTTAGCTATTAAATTACAGATGTGGATTTAGAGATTGGCACCAATATCTCACATGGGAAAGAGACAGACACCAAGAAGTAAAAAGGCCTGGGAAGAAGTGGTGATGCCCTGACCATTGAACCATTTGATGGAATCAAGTTCATTTCAACTTTCTGCGTTGCCCCCAGTCAATATCTAATGAGGAGGGGTCCTCCTGGTTTCTTTCTTTTCTTTCTTTCTTTTTTTTTTTTCCTATAGAAAGAAGGCAGACTCTGTCCAAACTATATAGCAGAAATTGCCATAGAATCTAGAAAAGATGAGGAGTTAAAATGAGGCTTGAAAAACTAGAGATGTTTTAAAAAGAATGCAACAAATAAAAGTGTCCTTGGATTCAAAAGCGTTTGAAATAATACTTACACCCATATTTAGGCAAATACTTCTGTTGAATAATGAAAAAGGCTTTATTCTTATTTTTTCAAATGGCAGAGATGCCAATTCACTCATATTTTCAATGCACGAGGTAGAAACGAGAGGTAGAGAGAAAACAGAGCAAGAGAAAGTGCTTAGCAGTAAGAAGACAAGGATAGGAGGAAAAGCCAGCCTGCTGGCTATCTGATATGCGATTTCGGGGCTCATTATAAGCCATCTATCTCCTGTTTCACATGGTCTTTTCATTCTGCTGGGTTCTCTCTCTCTCTCTTTTTTTTTTTTAGGTTTGACCACTGCTCCAGCAATCTCTGCAAATTACCCACCTCGATCTCATTATGTTGCAAAGGAGGGCTTTCTTACAAACACTCTGCCTCAATCACCAAGCTACATGGGCTGCAGGAATAGTAATGGGATGCATGGTTGAAAGACATTTTCCAGGAGATAGAACATTGCTGCTGACATTCAAGTGTGCAAGTGGATATTCATTAAACGCTCATTCTACTCTTCCTCACTGCTCCCTACCTGACTTTCTTTCCATCTCTGTCACTAAGCTATCATTGAAGCTACTCATTAAACTCATGAAGTTAACATTTCTGTTTTAACAGCTTACCTACAACAAGGGATTTCAAAATTGATTATCCATCTAAAATAGATGTGCTCCCTCCATTAGACATCTACACACAGAGGCCATGGCTACTATTACAGCTCTCTGAGTATGGGATGGATACTGTACTCCAACCCCAAGAGGAGGATACATGCTCTGACCCTAGGGCTAATTTATTTTTTTTTTATTTATTTATTTTTAAGATTTTATTTATTTATTCGACAGAGATAGAGACAGCCAGCGAGACAGGGAACACAGCAGGGGAGTGGGAGAGGAAGAAGCAGGCTCCTAGCAGAGGAGCCTGATGTGGGACTCGATCCCATAACGCCGGGATCACGCCCTGAGCCGAAGGCAGACGCTTAACCGCTGTGCCACCCAGGCGCCCCCCTAGGGCTAATTTAAATAGAATATTTAAAAATTCTTCCACAACACCAATTGTGTCTGACATCCTTGCCTACCCACCTTCCTGTTAGGCTTTTCTCTCTTGGGAGTAAAAAGCACAGATCATGCCAAGAATCACATGGCCAAGTACGCTTCTAGTAAAGGTCACAAAGCAAGCTCATTCATGCATTTTCTGTAGCATTTTAAAAAACAATGACAAGTTTAAAAACTTGAAATCTTAATCCTAGGAAATGTGCCTTGGAGATAGGATTACTAATAGCTAGTGAAGACACAAAATATATTTGAGTGGGAATTACTACTGGGGGGGTTCAAGTAAAAACAGGCCAACAATCAAAAACCGAAATACCATATGATCAATTCCACTACCCTTATTTACCCGAAGAAAATGAAAACACTAATTTGAAGATATATGTGTGTGTGTGTGTGTGTGTGTGTGTGTGTGTGTGTGTATACACCCCCGTGTTCACTGCAGCATTATTTATAACAGCCAAGATATGGGAGCAACCCAAGCCCATCCACAGATGACTGGATAAAGAAAATGTGGTATATTTTAATGGAATATTATTCAGCCATAAAAAAGAACTAAATTTTGCCATTTGTGACAACATGGATAAACCTAAAAGTATTATGTTAAATGAAATTAGTCCGAGAAAGACAAATACCATATGATTTCATTTAGGTGGAATCTTAAACAAAAAAAAAAAAAAAAAAAAAAAAAAAAAAAAAAAAAAAGAACGAACGAACGAACAAGAAAACAGATTCTTAAATATGGAGAATAAACTGGTGGTTGTCAGAGGAACGGTGGGTGGGGGCAGAACAGATAGAGGGGATGGAGATGTAAAACCTTCCAGTTATTAAATAAGTAAGTCGTGGAGATGAAAAGTACAGCATGGGGAATAGAGTCAATAATACTGTAATAATGTTGTATGGTGACAGATGGTGACACTACTACGGTAAGGACTGCATGATGTACAGAATCATGAAATCAATATGTTGTGCCTCAGAAAACAATATAACACTGTACATTAACTATACTTCAAAAAAATTCTACAGGTTAAAAAAAGAAACAGACAATAAATAATAAAATTAGCTTTTCAACTGAGAATGTTTATAATCTCATACCACAAAAGTTAAAAGAAAATAGTGGAAATTGTAGGGAATATGAAGGTGATATTTAGGGAAAGGATTTGCTTTTCTTTTTTGTCATCATTCTTGTTAGTGATTGTTTTTGGTGTTTAATAAGTTGTAGATGTGATTAAAAAAAAAAAAAAAAGAGGGGGCAACAGCATGAAGAAAGCATCGGGTATGGAAATGGACCCTTCCAACTTCAATTTTCAACCCTCTGTTCCAACCCATTTCACGTGGTCACCGGCTTTCATCTATACTCAGTCCCTTCTGGCGTCTTTCCCTCACTGCATTCTTGCTCTTACCTTTATCTGTTGTTTAATATAAAGGGCAAATAAACATTTTAAAAATAATAACAACATTCTTTTTAACACCTTCCAGTGGCTTTAAAAAGAACATAAAGTGGGTTAAATAGCGTAATAGTGTCTCCCAAAATTCATATCCACCCGGAACCTCAGAATATGACTGTAAGAGTTAACTTCACGTGCCAACTCGACTAGGCCCCTGGGTACCCAAATATTCGGTCAAACATTATTCTGGGCATTACTGCAAGGGTGTTTTTGTAGGAGTTTAACATTTAAATTGACAGACCCTGTAAAGCATACTGCCCTCCCTAATGTGGCCAAGCTTCATCCAAACAGAACAAGAACAGAAGGAAAGAATGAATATCCTCAGTGTAAGAAGAATTCTTCTGTCTGACTGCATGCGGGTTGGGATGATTTTTTTTTTTCTTCTTGCTTTCAGGCTTCAACTGAAACGTGGATTCTTCCTGGGTCTCAAGCCATCCAGCCTTTGGACTGGGACTGTACCATCAGTTCTCTTGCTGATCAGGCCTTTGGACTCAGACTGGAACTAAACACTGACTCTCCTGGGTTTCCAGCTTGCTGACTACAGATCTTGAGACCCATCAGCGTCCACAATTGTATGTGACTATACACACTGTTGGTTCTGTTTCTCTTGAGAACCATGACTGATAGGACGGGCTTATCTGATACATGTGCTGCAGAAGCGAGCACTACCATGACCTTAAGGAAAGAGGGTCTTTGCAGATGTGATTAAGGTGAGGTCCTACTAAATTAAGGTGGTTCCTAAATCCAATGACTACTGTACTTCAAGAAGAGAGGACCACACAAAGCGACCACTGAGCAGAAGACCGGGTGAAGACAGAGGCAGATACTGGAGTGACATAATTTAAGGCAAGGAAGGCCAGATGCCACCAGAAGCTAGGTGAGGAATGGAAGGATTCTTCCTAGAGCTTTCAGAGGGATCATGGCCCTGTTCACACCCTTAATGCTGGAATTATAGCCTCAAAACCTAAGAGGTAATAAATTTCCACTATTTTAAGCTACCAGAAGACTACTGCCATGCCTAGCCTCCTTACCGTGCACTAGAAGGTATTATGTCATCGGCCCCTGTGCTCAGTCACTGGAGTCCAGCCGCACCGGCCTGTTTTCCTTCCCTCAAACACGACATGCTTGCTCCTGACTCAGGCTCTTGAGCTGGTTGCTCCCGATATACAGTACATTCTTCCCACAGATCCTCGCAGGGCTACCTCCTTTTCCTTATTCAGGCTTTGGTTCAAACGTCATCTGCACAGAGGCCTTATCCAATCACCCTGGCTCAAGTAGCAACACGTGCCCTTCCACCCCATCTCACTCTTCTGTTTACCCCATAAAATGTATTCTCCCAGAAACAGTTCTACTGTTTGCTCACAGGTCTGTTGTTTGCCCCCCTCAGTAGAATGGAAGCCTCATGAGGACGGAGACTTCATCTTGTTCACCAGTCACCCTCAAGGGCACAGAACTATACCAGACACATTTACGGTACCTGATAAGGATTTCTGGGCAAACTGCTGACACGTCCAGGAAAACACGTAAATATATGGCTCCGGAATAGAAAAGGGCAGAAACAAACTGTCAGAGAAAAGGAAAATCTAACACAAATTTTAAAAAGACAAGAGAAGAAACAGAACGTCAAGAGTACTTCATAGGACTGGATTAGATCAGATCTTCTTAACTACAGGGAAACTCATGGATGGTGTGGCCCGTGGCTGTTTCTTCCTTATTTAATAGCAGCAAGTCAACGTGGGACAGAGTCAAATCTCTTTAAAGGTTGGCAGGGGGGCGGGGAGAAAGGAGGCTAAGACACACACTTGCATGAATGAATGATGGTATGGTGGGACCCACAACCTGGGGAGTTCCAGGGTATCTCAAAAAGATGCAGAAAAAAATGCCTCAACTATGATATCAAATGGTGTACATGGCTTCAGAACAATCAGATTGGAGAACCGTTTAGCACAACACTTACTACAATTCAATCCCTTTTCACGAATTTCTGAAATGTTTCAATGCCTTCAAAGTCTTAAGCCCTTAAAAAAGTATTAAATCTTTTTCTCCCTTCTCATAACCAAAAACCTGACCCCAAAACCGTTCATGGAGAAATGAGCGATATCCATATACTCAGTTCAATAAAACATTAAAGAAGTTTACTTCCACAGGATGGTGGGAAGTATTTACTAGAGAAAGTGACATTGGGGGTAGCAGAAGGAAAAGAGAAAGAAAAAAAAAAAAAAGGATTCCAAAAGAAAAAACAAAGGTAGGAAGATTTGAAAGTGCATACTATTTAAGAAAAAAAAACGGTGGATCAGAGGGACTAAGCATAAGGTACAAAGATGTCCGGAAGTAGAGGGAAGGAAGGATGATGAAAGGGCAGCTTCAGACTTCCTTGCGGAGGGCTCTGCGGACAATTCTCAGGAGTGTGGACTCCGTCCAAAATACCTTAAACAAGAAAGTTGAATTGTGAGCTCGGGTTCTTGGAAAAACAACACTCTGGAAGCACTGCAGAGCACAGTGTAAAGGAAACAGAGATGGGGCAAGATGACACGGTGAGAGGCCACAGGGATCCTACGTGTGACACGCGCTGAGGCATCTAACGTATCAGCAATGTCAAGGAGAATGTAATCTACCCAAATACCTCTTCACAAATACAGCCAGTAGATAAAGGAAAGCGACTAAGTAGACAGGATAGGTGAGACAGAGGAAGGAACAGAGCTTGACTCTGACGATACCAGCTCTGGGCTCCAACACCAGGACAGGGAAGTAAGAGGGTGGACGGTTCAGGTTTGAGAAAAAGAGGCGAGGAGACATGGGATAAGAGGATTTTATCTGAGAGGAAAAGTCATGTTTGTCATGATTGAGATAAGCAGGAATTGTCAAATTGACAGTTAACAGGAATTCAAATTTAAAAGGGCAGAGAGGCTCCTAAGGGAAGTTCTAAATCTGAGGCAAGGGGCGCCTGGGTGGCACAGCGGTTAAAAGCGTCTGCCTTCGGCTCAGGGCGTGATCCTGGAGTTCCGGGATCGAGCCCCACATCAGGCTCCTCTGCTATGAGCCTGCTTCTTCCTCTCCCACTCCCCCTGCTTGTGTTCCCTCTCTCACTGGCTGTCTCTATCTCTGTCAAATAAATAAATAAAATCTTTAAAAAAAAAAAAAATAAAATAAATCTGAGGCAAAAGACAGGATAAACATTTTTGAGCACCATGGTCGTGCCAAGAACCGTGTTATGTGATTCAAATACACTGCCAGGTGATCTTTAAAGGAGACCGACAGGTAGGTGAAATTGCCCCCATTTTACCAAAAAAGAAACCAAGACTTGGAAGTTCTTTGTTCAAGGTCATGCAGATAATAAATATCTAAACTGCTTTTTAAAATTCGGTGTGTTTGTAATGAATAACCTGGATCAGTTTGTAACTTGACGATTTTATTTACCAAATTTATAAGTTTAGCCCCCAAAGTCTGACAACTTCCTCAGTTACAAAATTCTCTGTAAGTCAGAAGCAATACTGTCTCCCTTGAATAACTCATCATGAATATTTATATACTCAATTATTCCCCTTAACTTTTTCCTTAGTGAATAATCTAAACAAGTTACTATGTCTCCTTGATGTGGACAATCTGAGAGTCCTTGCAGACAATTATTTCCTTCTGGCAATACAGTTTGGGAATACGTCATTTAGAAAATCCAAGTACATTTGGTTTTGAAGCTTTACCCATGAGTCAAATCCTCCAGCTACGCTGGAATTCTTTTTTCTTACTCTTTTTGCCTGTCCAATTCAAAATAACTAAGCTGGAATAATATAATATCTTCATTAGCTGCACTTGGGAGTAAGTCTCAATTGCCAAAGCTTCTAAAAATAACAAAAGTGAGTGGAAGACTTAGGGGAATTTTTATCTCAGCTACAAAACCAGGAGTGGGCATGATGGACTAACAGGGACCAAATACATTCTCCCACCTTAAGCAACAACAACAAAAAACCAGACAGATGTGTAAGAGAAGGGATTTTTAGAAACCAGGCAATCAGTTTCTGCAAGACAGTGATCTTAGAGACAAGGGGAGCAAATGAGATGACCCTGCAAATTGCCCCAGCTTACTGACTGGGCAGAGTTTTCATGCCACAGTAGGGCGACTGGGGGTGGCCCAGATGGAACCCAGAAGTACCCCCGAGTTGAGAAGACAGAGCTGATAACTGGAGGAAGCCAAGGCAGCTGGCATTTGAGAAGCAGAAGCTGGCAGAGAAGAGAGCTTCACGGAGACAGAATCATGAAAGCTGCTAAAGGCCTCCTCTGGTCTTCACCTGAAGCCACCTCGGCACATGTGATAGAGAAAAGTACCCGAGCAAGGGGAACACCCACTGCAGACGAGCAGGTACAACAATCCCCAGAGCCCACACAAGGCAGAAAATAGTTGGTATTGCCACCAGCTGGCAAGGTTTGGAAAAAATCATGTCATGCATCAGGAACTGGGCAGAGTGTTCAGTACTGGGGAAAAAATGAGCTTTGGCCTAAAGGCTGTTCTGGTTCCACCCAGGAAAGCATAAAAGCAAACCTCAGAAAAAAGCAAACTATTTCCAAATGACATAATTGCATCCCAGAATCAAGCTCAAGAAAATTTTTAGAAACCAAAAACTATCCAGCACCCAATAAAGAAAAATTTACAATGTTCGTCATCCCCCCAAAATTGTCAAGCATGCAAAGGAGACAGACAGAACAATCCACAAGGAGGAGAAAAACCAACCAACAGAGACAGACATGGAAATGATACAAATGACATGATTAGTAGACTGAGGGCTTTAGAACAGTTAATAACAACTATTTCCCATATGTTCAAGAAAGTTATGAAAGCACACGTACGGTAAGGAGAGACATGGCAAAACCAGACAGAACAAAACCAGTAGCGCTCCTTCACTCCATCTCCCCATTCTCTGAAGGGCATTAAGGAAATTAGTAACTAATTCCCTTTAAAGGAAAAGTAGGGCCATCTTTATTTTTTAAAATACTGGGTGGGTAGGTGTTGCCCTGTATCCAAAAAAAATAATTTTGTGGCTTGACTTGTCAAAGGCTTTCATCTCAGCAAATTTTGGATTGCAATCGGCCTGAGGTAAGAATTTGCAACCTCAGAACTGCTCATGCAAAGGAAATAAGTGGCTGGAGGCTCTGGAACATCTCACTAAATGCCAACTACTTCTTTTTTTTTCCTTCTTCTCCTTTTTATTTATTTTTTGTCATTTCTCCTTTCATATTTTGATACTGTTGTTGCAAAAGGTATGAATTTTAATAATACACAACATAAACTCAAAGTATTGCATAGACTGTCTTGACATAAGATTGGCAGGATTGTTACGCCCCCCCCTTTTTTTTACATTATTCTCTTCTGGGGAGATATATATATATGATGTAATTTTCCAAAACTATTTTATCAACCTGAACAGAAACTTTCAAACCATTAATTAATTAATAACTCCCAATACCTCACATTCCCCCACTCCCATGACTGGTCCTGTAGCTCCTACTCTACTTTCTGTCTCTAGGAATTTGCATATTCTAGGCTCCTTATATAAGTGGAACCATACAATATTTGTCTTTTTTTTTTTTTAAGATTTTATTTATTTATTTGACAGAGAGAGAGAGAGACAGCCAGCAAGAGAGGGAACACAAGCAGGGGGAGTGGGAGAGGAAGAAGCAGGCTCATAGCGGAGGAGCCTGATGTGGGGCTCGATCCCAGAACGCCGGGATCACGCCCTGAGCCGAAGGCAGATGCTTAACGACTGAGCCACCCAGGCGCCCCAATATTTGTCTTTTTTGACTAGCTTCTTTCACTTAGTATAATGCTTCCAAGGTTCATCTACGTTGTAACATGTATGAGAACTTATCCTTTTTTATGACTAAATAATATTCCATTGTCCATATATGCCACTTCTTGTCTATCCATTCATCTATTGATGGACATGGTTGTTTCTACCTTTGGGTTAGTGTAAATAATGCTGCAACAAAAATTGGCGTAGAGATATCTCCCTAACTATTTTCAATTTTATTGGGTATATACCTAAAAGGAGAATTGGTGGGACACATTATAATTACATGTTTAGTTTTTTGAGACACTGCCAAGCTATTTTCCCAGTGCTGCACCATTTTCCATTCTCACCATCATGTACAAGGGTTCTAATTTCTCTATATTCCTGCCAACACTTATTCCTCTCCAATTTTTTATTATAACCATCCTGGTAGATGGAAAGGGGTATCTCATTATGGTTTTGATTTCCATTTCCCTAATGACTATGATGAGGAGACACTTTCACGTGCTTACTGGCCATTTGTATATCTTTTCTGCAAATGTCTATTCAAGTCCTTTGCCTACTTCTGAATATTAAAAACACTTATCAGTTCTACGATTTGTAAATATTTTCTCCCATTCTGTAGGGATCTTTTTTTTCACTTTCTTGATAATGCCCTTTGAGATACACAAATGCTTTCAATTTGGAGGATGTCCAATTTTCCTATCTTCTCTTTTGTTGCTAATGCTGTGAATCTAAGAATCCACTGCCAGATTCAAAATCAGGAAACTGACCCTGTTTGCTTCCCAGACTTTCATGATTTTAGTTCTTCTACTCAGGCCATTGATTTATTGTGAGTTAATTTGTGTACATGATGTGATACAGGGGTCCAAGTTCACTCACTTGCATAAGGAAATCCAGTTGTCCCAGCAACATCTGTTGAAGAGAGAATTCTTTCCCAACTGCATGGGCTTAACACGCTATCAAAAATCCGTATGTATGGGCTTATTTTTGGACTCTTAATACTATTCCATTGGTCTGTGGATCTATTCTGATGCCAATATCATACTGTTTTGATTACTGTAGCTTTGCTATAAGTTTTGAAACTAGTAAGTGTGAGTCTCCCACTTTGTTCTTCTTTTCCAAGATTGTCTTGATTACTAGGGGTCTCATGCCATTCCACAGAAATCTGAATATCTGGTTTTTTTTTTTTTTTTCATTTTTGCAAAAAAGGATGTTGGAATTTTCAGAGGAACTGCCCTGAATCCATACATTGCTTTGGGTAGAATCTCAATATTAAGTCTTTGTATCCATGAACACAGAATATCTCTTGCCAATTCCTTTTTGATCTAATGGAAAGTAAATTCAGGGCAACCAGTCAAAAGATCTCAATGACTATACAATACCATACTCTTGTCCCCTGACTTAACGTGGCCTTCATTTTTCCACTCTGTGATGAAATTATGATGAACTAATCCTGGAATAACTTCCAGGGTCAGTGAGATCTCGTATTAAAACCAAAACAAAAGCTCAGAGGAGCTACTTAAGTATTAAGTATTTTAACAACTTAGGTAAGAAATACTGCTTTATTATAACTTATAGTTCCATCACAAAGTTAATGAAACACATACACACACAAAGAAATATTCTTATACACAGACATACCCACACAGCAAAAGACTGAGTTATACTATTTATATAATTGATATTAAACCTTATTAGGAGAGGAGGCAATTATCTATAACTAAGATATTAAGAGTACTATAGAAATAAGTGTACTTTGTTTATTCTACTTAATTCTTTTAAGAATTCAATGTTCCAGGCATCAAGTCTCGTTCTAAATCTCTCAGACTTTCCTGGGAGGTGTGTCTTGGGACTGTCCACCTTGGATGATAGAGAAATGGATGGGAGATGATTATAGGGAATGACTCAATGTGCTGCAGTGAGCGACAACCTTTTATGCTTATGAAACACCCCTCAGTTAAAAAAGTTTTGAGCACACTTCTAAAATACATGTGTTTATAAATTATATACTTGAACTATCCCGGCTCATTAAATTACGTACTAGCAAAGTTTCATTTCTCTTGTTTCTAGACAAAAAATTATAAGATCTAATATTTTTTTCCTGCAACATACCGAATCATCCTGTACCCCAGGATGAAGACAACTGCTTTAGAGTGTTAAAAAAAGAGGGAGATAATGGGGCAAAGGTTTTTGCTCCTTAGTCTACATCCTAACTCTGCACATTCTTCTTGAAACTCAGACCCTCTGAATTGCTCTTTCTCGAGAGTACTGTATCACTTAAAATCTGTTAATGTTCCTTCATTAGTATCACTAATAAAAATTTCTCCCTACTCCATCATTATATATATAAGAAAGCTTCCCAGTATTGCTTTCAGGGTCAACAATCCTGTTCTGTGACATGTTAGGTTAGAAGAAAAGAGCCCAGAGCATCAGGCGGCTCCCAGGAGTGGCCAAGGAGCATCTGCCCTGTTGGCATAGGAGGCTGGAGAGTAGCCACAGGCAGGTCTGGGGGCTGACAGACCCCTCAAGAGATACGGTACATTACCACAAGGATTTTTCTTTTGGAAATCAGTCAGGAAATAAAACTCCTTCTCTTGCCAAGTAAGTGGCTGGTTACTCACCCCTTCCAACAGAAATAAAATGGCAGATGGGGATGGTCACCAATCTCACGAGCAAAGAAATTACAAAAAGCCCAAAGTTAAATGAGGTCATCCTCCGGGGTAGCACTGTCGGACTACTATTTTTCATTTGCCAACTGATAAAGAAAGTATTATCCCTTCCCTTTGTAATCTTTTGTTTCTAAGGAGACAAGGACTCCCACTCACCTTATTATTTGTTAAACCACATTTTGGGTCACACTAGAAAATGGGATGGAGCCATCAGGCCAGGCTTAAACAAGTTTGCTGAGACAGAGGGGACTGTAATGCTTGCATAGACCAAGTGATGGGAAAGGACAGGAGTGTCGGGAAAGTGAGACTGGACCCAGAGGATGTGTGTGGTCTGATGGTTTTTGTCTGATTTTTGTTTTAAACTTACGTCGCTGAGCCTTTCCCGAGAGCTGCTCCTGTGGAAGCCCTTGGATTCTCCGCTGACGCTGTCACTGTCACTGTCCCTGCAGCTGTTCTGACCTGGCTTGAGCTAAAGGCAAAAGAAAAGAGGAAAAGAAAAAAAGTCAGTGGTCTCCTCACACAACTGCTCCTTTGCCTGTGTTCTTGAAGTCTTGTCAAAAGTGAACAACTTAAGGTCCTGCATTTTAACACTCTTCTCAGCTTCTGAGTCGTGCCAGGCAAGCTGCCACAGGAAGAAACATGGAGAAGGATCAGCAAAACATTTACCATAAAATGTCAGTGTAAATAAGAGTGAGCAAGCCTAAAAAAAAACACTTGACAAAAATCTAACAAAGGCCCATGCATTTTGGAAAGTAATCTTCCCTCAGATTTTTCCTCTGTTCCACTGGGAGGGTTTTTTTTTTTTTTTTGGTCAATAAAAAGACCAAAAACACTGAATTAGCTACAGTCAGATTACACCAACTCTGGTTGCTCACCTTATTTCCCCCTGTCCTCCTCTGACGAAAGAATACAACAGAACAGAACGAAAAACAATGTTTTCTTCTCCTAGGAGAAAATGATGAGATGCTGTGTGTTATCCTTTCACCATTGGGAAGACACTGATCCTGATTTCTGAGGTCTCTTGGCAGATATTTAAGAGTATCCAGATTCAGATATACAGCTTAAGTAATTAAGACACAAATCACTCAACAAATACGTATTAAGTGCCACGTTTGGACCTGGTAGTAAGAGCAGGAAATATGATGCTAAACCAAAAAGAAAAAAGTCTCTGATCTTATGAAGCTTACGTTTTAGCAGTTTCTACACATTTACCCAGCTCTGATCCCCATGTTCAGAAAATTCTACACATTCATCCATCTCTGATTTTCATGTTCAGAAAACTCTACACATTTACCCAGCTCTGATTTTCCATTAAAATGAATAAACACATAGAATTTCAAACTAGTAGTCTATATGAGACTAGGAGACACACACATATGGACCATTAGCCGACGAGGGCATCATCAACAACCACCTTTGCAGAGACCCCAAGCAATCTGATGCAGGTTACAACTCACAGCCCTTTTATAATGTTCTCAATCTAGCAAGAGAACGACGGCAAGACAGGCAAATACAACAACACAAGGAAATACACGCTAAATGGAACACCAAAAAGTAGCCAGTGACATTAGGAAGAAAAGGAATCTCTGAAGCCTTGGATTTTAAAAGCAGATTGAGCTCCTACGGCTGAGAGGAGAGGGGAAGATACTCTTGATGGGAGAGAGGCAGAAAGCAAAGGCAGGAAAGCAACATGCCAGGAAATGATCAGAAGGAGTCTTATCTGAAACAGAGATTTCCTTCTGGGAGGAAATAGGAAGAAACATTACAGAAGGGTACATGGATCAGACATGGAAAGTCTCAAACAAAACACGGGCCCCATGCTTCTGGGCAGGAGGGAATTTCAGAGAGAAGAACAGGTAATAGGTAGCAAAATTTTTGCTTGCAGGTTTTCATGTGGCTCTGGGGCCAAAGGGGAATGTGAACCAAGACAAATGGAGAATGAATCTGAATCCACATTCCCTGTCTAATGTGCTTCTTTTAAAAACTACAGTTCAGATCCCACTTTGGGTCACACCATCTAATAAGCTGTCCCCAAATCCCCACTATACAGAGCACTCTTTTTTGCTCTCAGCCTTTCTACAAATCCACTTTTATCACTTTCTTCTAAAAATCCCTTTCTCCAGAAGTCTTCTCTAATGGAACCCAGAAAAATGATACTCATTTTAGTTTGTATCCTCCTGGGCCCTTAAGTGCTTCGTTTCCTTCTAAATTACTGCTAAATCTGCTAATTCTAAGTTAATTCAGATGCAAGCTATATGAGCCTTTTCTTATTACTATGGAATAAAAGTTCAGAATATTGTCATTCTCTTCAAGTTTTCATTTTTATACTTATAATAAAGGGGAATTTAATCTAAAATGAACATCATTTTCTCTCAATTTCCTGAGCATGTCATGTCCACCTCTGTCCCGCATCTGTCTATTAAACACTAGATTTCCTCAACCCATAAAGCTCACCCTCACTTTCTCTCTGCTTTCCAGGTCAAAATTATTTTGAAAGCTCACATAGGATCCACTATGGTTTTTGAAGAGCTCTTTCTTTCTTTCTTTTTTCAAAATTTAGGTAGTATATCATTCTTCATTAAAGGCTTTTGATAATTATGATACATTTTCAAGTCTGAAAAGGCTTACTGTTAAATAAATTTGACAATAAAATCTGTATGTGGAGTAGACACTCTAATTTATAGGCCATGTCATAATTTTTATCTTTCTGGATCTCTGAGTTAAGAAAAAGCAGGTAAAGCTACCTCCGATGTACGAATGACGAAACAAATAGAGCAAATGATGTGCTCAGATTTAGGAAAGAGGTCTAGGACTCAACCCACGCCTGCTTACTGCTCTCTTCATTTTACTTCTCAGACGCTATTTAGATGTCGGCATTTCACATGGAAATAATGAGTCTGCACTATATTTGGATTTTCTATAGAATACGTTTTCAATATATTCAATCAATAGATTTATACTTCATTCACACAAAAAAGAAATCTTATAAGGTGATATTTGACCAAGAGATGTTTATAAAAACTCAGTCCCTGAACCTAGATGAGAAATAAACACCCAGCAGGGAATTAATAGTTAGAAGAGCATAAAGATTTCTCCTGATATCCATCCACCTGGCTTCCCCAAATCTGGACATTGCATCTGGGTCTCTTCCATGTTTCTTCATGGAAGGAAAGTGATGACTTCAACAGGCCTGACAAGAGACTTCAGCGGCTCTGATGTGTATCATCTGACTACATGTTGATCTAGGCTAAGGGCAAAACCCAAGAAGCACTGAGACGAAGCAGCTTCCTGGCCTTCCCGGTGCCCTGCCAGCAAAAGCACTTGCTGAATTCTCTTCGGCGAGCCTTACGTAAAATCCACCCCCACACTACCCTTTTCTCCTCCAAAGCCAGGCTCAAGTTTAAAGGAAACTTAGGATTTTAAGCTGTCAGACAGCTCAATATTTCAAAGAAATGGATTGACTACAGTAAGTACTAAAGCTAAACCACAAGATTTCAGGCAAAGAAGTATTCATTCCTAATCCCATGAATACATTTAAAACTGGCATTTTTAGCCTTATCCAATGGATCATTTGGGGTAGCACAGCTAACTTAGAAGTTGTAATCCTTCACCTGAAATTCCCAGCTATTGCCTAAAACCAAGAGACATTACAAAGGCCAGGTGCTGGCTTAAACATTTAAAGACCTAAGGAAAATCGATCCGCCTGCATTGATTTGTCCTAGCATCCATGCGGCTGTTGTAAGAAAGCTTTTGCCACAACAGAGGCAATGAGATTTCTTACTATCACCTTTTAGATACTTTAAAATACCTCGTTTTTTTAAAAATTACTGTAATTCACTCTTATTTCCAGAAGTTTCTTCCCATCAGAATATTATATAATTTAGGCATCCGAATTAGAACAAAACAGATGAAATAAGAGGAAGCTAGTATCTGGCATGAGTGGTAGTAATCCTATCAATAAGATTAGCAATTTTTATAAACCATAAAAAGTTGGCTTGTTTTCCATTATTTCATTGTCAACAATACATTCAAAAACTCCGAAGCTGTGATCTTGTTAGAGTTAACTGTTATTAATGGCTAATTAGGAAAATAACGATCCGCGGTTTTATCGCGGTTAACGAACATGTAACGAAATCCCATCACCCTGGACTCAGTGAAGGTGGAGCCATTCTGTACACCCCTGCCAAGATTTGTGAGCCAGGCTATGCCACTCTTTTCAGCTTCAGTATGGAAAGTTCTAGATGCTAGATGCTCAGTAGGTGTCATTAATTCTTCAAACAAAATTCACAGAAGGATATAGTATGTGGAGAAGACACCTATGCCTGAAACTCAAGAGGAATGACTTGAATTATGCGCTGCAATGCAGAAAAGCATCCAAAAGTAATCTCCTACCACCGTTTTGGTTCCTCAAAGCAGCATAAATCCTATCTCAGACTGCTGAGTTTTCCTGCAGGGATCTGAATGAACTCCACACAATGTTTTAAAAAAGTGTCAATAAGCAAGCACAGACTTTTCTTTTTTTTCCAATGATATTTTGTATCATTCCTAACAGCAAAACAGCAAGTATTTAATCTTGTAAAAATGTGGGTTTTGTTTTTTCAAAAAGAAACTTTCCCTATTTGTTGGAATCTTCCCCATACATTGGTGGCATGTGTACTATTTTTAAATTTTTGCTTTATTTGAATATAGTCGACACACAATGTTTTACTAGTCTCAGGTGACAACATTGCGAGTCAACATCTCTCTATGCTATTCTATGCTCCCCATAAGTGTAGGTACCACCTGTCACCACACAACACTATTATAATACCATTGACTATATTCCCTTTGTTGGACCTTTTTATTCCTATGACTTATTCATTCTACCACTGGAAGTCTGTATATTCCACTGCCCTTCCCTCATCTTGCCCATCCCCTCATCCCACGTTCCTCTGCCAAACATCGCCTTGTTCTCTGTATTTAAAGGTCTGATTCTGCTTTTTGCTTATTCATTTGTTTTGTTAATTAGATTTCACATACGAGTGAAATCATACAGTATTTGTCTTTCTCAGTCTGACTTATTTCCCTTAGGACCTTTTAGGTCCATCCATGTTGTTACAAATGACAAGATCTCATCCTTTTACATGGCTATAGGATAATCCATCGTGTGTGTGTGTGTGACGTCTTCTTTATTCATTCATCTGTCAACAGACAGGTGGGTTGCTTCCATATCTTGGCTATTGTAGATACGTGAAATAAACAAAAGGGTGCATATATCTTTTCAAATTACTGTTTTTGTTTCCTTTGGGTAAATACCCAGTAGGGGAATTACTGGATCATAAGGAATGTCTATTTTTAACTTTTTGAAGAATCTTCCTACTGTTTTCCACAGTGGCTTATTCCTTGAGTTTTAAAAGGTATTTAAGATGAGAGAAACAGAACCAAACTAAAGAACGTAATGAAAAAACTGACTCATTGAAATCAGCTAACAGGAAAAAACTCCCATAAACAAAATTACAAAGTTAAACAAAAAAACATTTTCTTAAAAAATTATTGATACATTGTATTTTTAAATGTACAGTAACAAGTTGTGCCTAAAAGCTAAACTTTAAATTCTGGAAACTAGGGCAGGGCAAGGAATTTGTGTAAAACTTCTCTGGGATCACAGAATCAGAAGTTATTTTCTTATTGGCTTCAATAGCTACAGAAAGTGTTTTAACTAAGGATTTGATAAACATAGAGTTCACCATTAGTAAAATTTAGATATTAAAAATAATGTCTTCTAAATCACTGTCAAATATTAAAAGGATTAAAATCATTACCAATATTCTCTATTGAGAATATTTGGAAAATAAGGGAAATAGCAGGAAAGCAAACTATATGACTAAGTATGTTGGTTGTAGTAATAATATATACAGATTAAGCCCTATTTTTTAAAAAAGCAAGGACACCTAGTATCTGTTAGGTAAAATAAATAAAAAATATCCAATTATTTGTCAGTGAAAACTCCTCAGGTTAAAAAAAGAGAGAGAGGAAAAAAGACAAAGAATTAGAAATAAATGGTTAGGTGAAGTCATAGGTCAAAGACAGTCATTTGTTTTAAGAGGTACCATCTTTACCTTTTACACTTCTGTACTTTACACTAAAGGAGAAAATTACCAACGTTCATGGGCCAATGTATAAAGTTAAGAAGTATCTTAAGTCATCAAGAAATGGAGATGGGAGTCTTTAGCATCGTACTAACCAGGGAGCAAGAACACAGAGCCACAGGAAAGGACACAGATGCTAAAACACTCAGTTTGTCTCAGGTTGGTATGTAGTGAATTTGGTAATTCTCAGAGACCAAGTCTTTCAGGGCACCCACAGGCCATCGGCACCAGCTGCAGATGGATGAGGCCACAAGGAACATCAAAATACATTTCAAAATGTAGATATCACATGAGCCACCTTCTCTATGATAAAAATTAATGACAACCTCACCTAGAGATTTTTTTAAAGTCTTTTTTTAAAACACATTTTTAAAAATTCTCTCCACATGGGGCATCTGGGTGACTCGGTTGGTTAAGCATCTGCCTTGAGCTCATGTCATGATCCCAGGGTCCTGGGATCAAGCCCCGCATCGGGCCCCCTGCTCACTGGGGAGCCTGCTTCTCCCTCTCCCACTCCCCCTACTTATGCATCCTCTCTCTCTCCAATAAAAAAATAAAATCTTAAAAAATTCTCTCCACAATTACAGTTGAGTCAAAGACAAACACACCATTTTAAAAGAATAAAAAAAACTAGAAATATGTAAGATAAAACGTTTATAGGATGCTGTAAATTCTGTCCTAAAGGCGAGCTTTTTAAAAAGTGGAAAATAATAGAAATAAATAGACTAGTTGCAGAGATCAAAAAGAAGACAAAAAAGCAATGGCAGGGAAAACTAGAGAAAGGAAATTCTAAAAATAAAAAGTACAAGGGCGTCTGGGTGGCTCAGTCAGTTAAGCAGCCAACTCTTGATTTTGAATCAGGTCATCTCAGGTTTTGGGACTGAGCTCTGCATCAGGCTCCGTGCTCAGCATGGAATCTGCTTGAGGATTCTCTCTCCTTGTGCCACCCCTGCCCCCTTTTGTGCTCTTGCTCTCTCTCAAAATAAATAAATAAATCTTTTAAAAAATTAAAAAGTACATAATGAACTGGAAATTAAAATACTGGACACTATTAATAAACTAGAGTATAAATGGGAGTGAAACCCACGGAATTAAAAGAGACATACTTCTTACAAATCTAGGAATGAAAAGAGATAAAGAGCGAAACCAAATGCAGAAACATAATAATGTGATAATTTAATCATATATAATGTGATAATATAAGAACATGATGATTATTATAAAAATGTAAGAACAGATCTCTAAACTTTAATACTAAACATTCTATGGTGGTACTGTCAAAATCATAATCAAATAGTGTAAACTTTAAAAATTTTTAAACAAAATTTGATTCAGAGCATTAAGAAAAATATGCAAAGCTAACCTGTGCGCAAATCCAATAATATAAATGAAACACAAAGGGAACAAAGGAATGATTTTTTAAATAAAAGACCTGCAAAAATCTGAATAAATACAATAAATTGAATTTAATAATAAAGTAAAGGGTAGTTCACCAAGTTCTAACAATTTTTCACAAGAATGTAAGAGATCACCAATTTGCAAACGGACACAAGGGAAATTTTTCAGTTGATGGCAAAAGTCTAAAATTGGAGTATGGCGGTGATCATACAACTCTATAAATTTACTAAAACTCACCCAATTGTACACTTACAATAAGAGAATTTCAGGACATGTAACTTTACATTTCAATAGGGAGGTTTATTTTAAAAATAGAAAAGATTCCATCATTCTTATCTCTTACTCCAGAAACAGTCCCTTATTAAGGACTTACCTGTTAGGTCAGGCTCGGGGAAGAGAACTCCCTTTCTTAAAGTCAACTATGCTGCACAAAAATCTACTCATGAGAGTCAAAAGGAGGCAAGTTATCCTGAGGGACATCTTGGAATTCTGCCTACCACAAGACAAGAAAAGGAGAAACTGCTTCTAACTCCATTTTTCATAAAATAATTCCAGTGGAGTTAGTAAAGTTTCACTACTGCAAAACAAAATAGGGTTCTTGGACATGCCCGGATTTCGGAGTGTTATTTATCTAAATGTGTCAGTGATGTTCCCAAATAAATATTTAAGGTACGGCACAGATAATAACTTGAAGGCTGTGTTATTAGCTTGGAAAGGGAAACTATCCAATTACTTCCATTCGCCAATCACATACATTATTCAACACTTAACGGGGTTTGGTGGACTTCGCAGCAGTAAAAATAAACCCTGAAAGTTAATAAAGAGAGGAAAATAAGCCAAGATCAATCTAACTACATAGTTTCAAACATAAACAAGAAGCAATTAAGACAATCAAGAGCAATCTGACCAACTTTGATATCCTTCCAGTAGACATACTCAACCCAGACAGCAGAACTTAATAATGTTCTACAGCTTATCAGGAGAATCGTAACTCTCTATGATTTAGCCAAGAGGCTATTACGATATTGTTTCTTTATAACTTAATAATGTGAAGGGAGGAGAATGGAAGTGTAAATAGCAGGGTTTGATATATAACTCCCATCTCTATCTACAACTTGGGTACTATTTCTAGGCTGAATTATGTTGACAAAAAGCATGATAACATACCTGACTTCATTTTCTACTGAAAAGGAAGTCTAAACTATAGGGGGTGGGGGGAGGGAAGGATGTACAAGAATGGAATTAAAGAGAAAAGCCTGAATGAGCAAAAGATGTTTGGCATTCCTTGGGTATGACTGTGGACTACAAGATAAATCTGTTTTCAAATTAGCTCGGAAATTCACAGGCAGTACACGTGTGCAATGCAACAATAATTTGATGAAAGAATGTTTGACTGCTTTGGCAAAGTTTCTAGCCTTCTGATAATGAGATTTTGATTAATAAAAAGAAATTCTGAGACAGTATTATTTGGTTGGTGAGAATGAATATACAAAAATAACAAATACACAGAACTTACGTTTTATATTTTGCTATAAGAAAACATGTTTTCAAACAACTTTTTAAATGGCCTGGCATTCTTTAAAATAGCCATCACTCCTAGACACAGAATGCTTTATGTCTTTTTTCCCATTCTACCATAAAAAACTAGCCAACTGAGCTCGAAGGAAAGAAATACGCAAGATGAGTTTGACACATTTTGTCATCCCTGAAAGACCATGTCAAAGAGACCTGCGAGCCAAATTTGAGGTGCTTCCACTAATGAGGATGGGACAATTTTATTGTCAATAGCATAATAACACAATGAATTAAAACATATCAAACACGGTTATACAAGTAGACAATTATATTAAAAGAAAACCAACCAACAAATAAATACCTTATTGGTTATCTTTGGAACACCTTCTGAGGTTGAAAAAAAAAAATAAAGCAAGGAATCAAGCATCAATGGCTGCTTTATCATAAAAAGAAAGAAAACCAGATAATGCATGCCTCCTGATGTGAGAACACATCACTCAACCCTCTCAAAACAAACAAACAAAAACAAAACAAAACAAAAACAAAAACCAAACCTGAATCTGATTTACCACAGTTTCTAATACAAACTTATAAGAAATGTAAGGGATAGGGGCACATGTTAAACTATCCATCAGGGGATGTGATATCAGCAAAATCCAGAATCTCCCGATTCCGTCAGTGAATCAGTTGCAAAGTAAACACCAAAGACTAGGAATGAGATAACACATAGGGCATCTCAACCAACTGCAAAGTACTGATCTTGTTTTAAACCTAATTTGTACGAAGTGTAAAATATTATGAGGCAAACTCAGAAATATGTCCATTGATGAGTGCTGATGACATTAAGAAATTATTCTATTTCGATATAGTTACAATAAAAAGGGAAGGCCTTTTGTAGATGCACACCGAAATATTTATAACCAAAATGATTTGGCATTCGGGATTTACCCTTCAAAATAAAGCAGGTGATAGGGAGAACAGTGCCTGTGGGGAGGGGGTTGGGGACGATTAGGGATACAGATGGAACAAGATGTCTTAATTGTTGAGGTTGGATGATGAATATATACATGTGGGCTTATTACACTATTATCTCTACTTTAGGACGCATTTTAAATTTTACACTAAAAAAGGTTTTAAAAACCTTATCTCCAGAAGAGGCATTATTCTCCCCTAACCCATATACGTAGTGGCTATTCATTTTCATTGCTAGATCTAGAATTCGTTAGGATATAAAATACTCTGGTTGCAAGCTATCAAAATTTTTAAGATAATGAATTTTTAGAGCAAACCTCTTTCCAACTTGCCACTGTTTTGATACCAGTACATTTCAAATCCAATCAAAAATTAAATTCTCGCCAAGGCTGAGGGTCCTCCTCTCCCCATGGGTCTCTTTAATGTCTAAGTAGACTCAGGCTGCCGTAACAAAATTCCATAGACTGATGGCTTAATCAACAGACATTTTCTCAGTTTTAGAAGCCAGAAGTACAAGATCAAGGTCAGCATGGGCAGTCTCTGGGAAGAACTCATTGTCTTCCTGGCTTATAGACAGCTACCTTCTGTGCCCTCACATGGTGGGGAGAGGGAGAGCTAGCTCTCCAGTGACTTTTGTTATACATCTGCAAGGCCCTGCCCTTTATGATCTCGCTTCACCTTAATTACTTCCTTACTCCAAATACATGAGGGTTCAACATATGAATTGGGAGGAGGCATAATTCAGTCCATAGCACTTAGTAACCTGTATATCACTAAACTTACTGCCAATTAGTAACTATTCCATACTAAGCTCCATTATTTCCATAAGAATAGAAATGAACTGCTTTAGCAAGCATTATACTCGACTTTGAAAAAAAACAAAAACAACTACAGACATTTTATAAGTGGGATGGGTTCCACGAATGCATGTTCTAGAATATTTGAGATCTCTCTTACAGACTGAATGGCCATCCAAAATTCCTATGTTTGAACCCTAATCGCCATTACTTCAGAAGGTGACTGAATTTGCAGAGAGGGACTTTAAAAAGGTAACTAAGTTAAAATGAGGCCATTAGGGTGGGCCCTGATCAAATCTGACCTGTGTCCTTTTAAGAAGAGGAGAGAGAGACAGAGAGAGAGAGACAACAGGGAGGCACAGGAAAAGAGAAAAGACCATGTAAAGCCACAGGGAGAAAGCAACCATCAGCAAGGCAGGGAGAGAGGCCTCAGGAAAACCTGCCAACACATTGACCTTGGACCTCTAGTCTCCAGAAGGGTGAGAAAATAAACTCCTGTTTTTGAAGTTACCTACTCTGTGGTATATTTTGTTATGGCAGCCAGGCAAACTAATATAATCCTTTTCTTTAGGGTACAAACATCCTGGCTGTTATTTTTCCCACCTTAGAAGAGAAGAAAATGAAACAAGACAAACAGAAGAACCCAGCTAGCCTTACATTTCTTTCATGCCCTTTACAAATAATTCTTGAAAACATTTTATTCAGTATCGCCAATTCTTTTCCTCCAATTCTCTGTTTAACCCGGCCCAATGAGGCTTTTGTCCTCACATGCCATGAAATTACTCCTGTCAAGCTCAACAACAGGCTCTCAGAGGCATTTGCAGAGCTCAGGGCAAGAGACCCAAAAATTATATGGCTAAATAGTGAAAAGTTAAAATCATGCTAATACAGTATTAAATAAAATATCTATCGTCTGACCATGTCAAATGAATGTTGGTAATGACAATGAAGGCCAGGTTATAATTTAGAATTCTGTATTCCTTGAGTTTTCTTCATGGAACGTGGCAGTGTAGAAGATCTAGGCCCAGGCCTGGTGCCCTTCCCTACCTATCTATATTTCCATCCCTTGTCTCAAGAAGCCTCACTTGCACGTGTGGTAACATCCTAGTCCATCCTCTAGGCTCCTTCCACACTGCCCACTGGCCCCAACTCTACTAGCTGTGCCCCCAGCTCAGGTTCAGGCATATGCACAACTGTGGTGCAAGGTGCTCTCAGGACGATGGACCCAGAAAACAGATCCTCAAAGCCCGACTGAGGACATTTGGGCTGGGACTTCTGGAGTCCTACATAATCAGTAACATGTGTAGAAGGAATGCAGTGGGCTGGCTCCAAGTGGGCCCATGTCCTTGGCCCTTTGAACTCTTCCACTCTAGGAAGGGGTACGACCTGAGGAGGGCCAGAGCAGGGCTCAAGCAAAAGTCTCTGTTGCCTGGTTTTGAAGGAGTCCAGTACTAGTCAACGGTGACCTACGAATGCTAAACCTAGTGGTCACTGTCAGCACCTATCTTACCGACCTATCTATCCAGGGGTAACATCTGACACAAGAGATCATTCCTGCATCCCTGAAGCACTCTGCTTCACTCCTGCCTTCCCTCCTACCTCTCTGGCCACTCCTTATCAGTCTGGGTTCTCCACTTTGTCCCAACTCTTAATGTTAGGTTCTCCAGGGCTCGGTTTTTGGACCTCTTCTTTTTTAAGCCTATACTCACTACCTTTAATGATCTCATCCAGTCTCAATGTTTTATATATGAACTATGTGCTGGTGATACCTAAGTTATACCCTTAGCCTCAATGTCTTCCGAAAATCCCAGTCTTCTAAATCCAGGTACATCCTTCAATTCCACTTATACATCAAAAAGGCATCTCAAACTCAAAATGACTAAAGCCATATTCTCAATGTTCCCAATTGTTATTGTAAAGTTGCTAAAGGTTGCAACTCTACCTTTCCAACTGCTTAGGACAAAATCTTTACTCCCTCTGTAGCTACCACTCGACTCAGAACTACCTTCGTTTCTTGCCTGGATTATGACCACTCCTTCCTATCTTACCCTTGCCTGCTACTTCTGTCCATCTCTCCCAACAGCCAGAGTGCTCCTGCTAAAAAGTCGGTCAATTCATATCCTACTCTTCTCAAAATCTTCCAGAGTCCCTCCATCATCATCAGAATCAACACCGAGGTCACCACAATGGCCTACAAGGTAGCCCCCACTGTATCTGGTTCCCCCGTTATGTCTCTGGCCTCATTCTCTACTACTCTCTGCCTTGCTCCCTCTGTAACAGGTTTACTGGCCACTTCACTGTTTCTCAAACAAGTCAGACGTGCTTCCACCTCAGGGTCTTTGCTCTTGCTGCAACATCTGTCTGAAATGTTCAGCTCCCAGAAGGCACAAAGCTCACTGAGGTCTTTCTTTAAATGTCACTGTCTCAGCGAAGAAATCCCGGATCATCCTGTTTACAACACTAACCCTGCTTCTACTAACACCTTCTCATGTAGTGTATATTTCGCTTCTTTTATTCCTGCTTTATGTCCTCCAAACTCCTGCTACCTCAACCACATTGCAACCAGATAATAAGTTATCACAGAATTTTTATCTGTTTAGTTCACTTGTTACAGGTAGAGTCTAAAACGGTGCCTATAGTTTAATAAACATTCAATAAATATCTGTTTAATTCATCACTATGCATACTCTTTTAAGATCTGCACTATGTAAGTCAGCTTTCAAAATCTCCCAGAGAATGGCTCTTGGAGCTATTAACAAAGAGTGTGACTGGGTCATGGAAAGCTAGTCTTCTAGGATTAGCCAATAAGGAGAGCTCAAAAGCAGTGACTACATGAAAAGCAGCATGTGTGTTAGTAAACTTGTGGGCTTTGGTGATACACAAAATCGGCCTTTAAAATCCTTATGCTCCAAAAAAGCGATACTGCTGATCTTGTTCTTGAAAAAGCAATCACATGTAATTTAAGATATTTTAGATAGTCAAATATAGGATTATAAAATGAAAAGCAGCACATAATTAGAGTTAGTTTAATAAATCTTCATCCTGGCATTTGAGACTTTTAAAAGTACTTGTTCAGTAAAAGGTCAAAAACCACTAGCAAGAGAAGTTAATAGCTCTCTTAGCATTATACATCTTATTGATGAGATTGCCACTTTAAGTAATTTAGATAATATGAAGCATTCAAAAATCTTATTTATTTTACTTTCTAACAGTGTTTTTAAATTAAAAAAATTATTTTCTTATTTTTTAAAAATCAATCCAGCAAAGGCTTCTTCCAAAGCATCCCAAAGAAAGGCAGAAATGTTTAAATGTGTGTACTACCAAACACGGATTAAGAATAGCAATAGTTATAAAAGAAACCCAATTGTAATAGAACCAAATACACTCTCCTGAGTAAATTTTTACATGAAAAAGTACTTTCTAGGGAGATGCTATGTTTGTTCTTGCCGCACAGCAAAGAAACGGTTTGTATGACCTCCAGGACTAGCACACTCCTCTTAGCAAAGAGATGCATTCCTGGAAACAGGAACAGCACCTGAATCAATTCTACAGATACAGAAGGTCATTGTCGCACTGAGCCAAAGAGGTCGCCACATCCTACATTGACCTGCTTCACTTACTCCCATGATTTGCCTGGCCTGAGAAACCTGAGTTAGGGACTCGGGGTTATGACATACTTCACTTCCATACAGCAAGTGACTTTCACTCGGTTCCAGAAGATTTAAAGTTATGAAGTCTCCCGCATTTTAAACCTGAGCAAAACAGACATAGGGAATGGAATAATCCAATTTTGAATGAGGGGACAGCTGAAGCAAGGAGAACAGAGAGAACATACACAGAGAACCATGAATTTCCCAACTATCAGAAATTCTTGGTCTAAACACATGATATTTCTCCAAAATGTAAAAACGATTCAGATGCATAAAAGTTTCTGATTCTTGGCATGATTTTAGCTGATTGGCATAAATTAAAGAAGAAAGAATTTAACAATTTTTCTGAGCCAAATTGAGACATGAGAAGACAAAGACTAGGCTATTTGGAGACATCAATTAGAATCCCGTGCAAAGATATACCAGTTCTCTCCACTGTCTGTCTATACATCTGACAGTTAACTAGAAATAAGATGACACTAGTTGAGATTTTTCACTATGAGGATAAGAACTTAAGGCCACCAATGTTCAGCTATCAACACAAGGGCAAAGGCTAGTAAATGAAGGGTTTTGCTCCTGGCTCCTACAGTTCTAGTGCTCACATATTTCTCAGTAGGACCCCAAATATCTCAATAGCTGCATATAATCAAGAAAGAAAGCAACTAATATGTCTACTATCAGAATATCCAATCTTCATATTATTTCTAAGAATCTGCAAACTAAATTGTACTTCTCAATTTACATATGGAGAAACTGTAGAAAGCTGAGGAAGACTAAGTAATTTGAGCAAAGTCACAAAAGGCAGAATACAGAACCAAGGCTGCCTGACTCTGTTAAGAGCTACAGCCCTTAGTAGTTATGAAGAGCTAGTGGAATAGGGCAGGAAAAGCATGTCCTTAGAATCTAAAAATTTAGCCTTCCTTCATCCCTCCAAATTCATAAATTCTGTTTGCACGTTAAGGGTTGTCATACAGTTTAAATCAACTACTGAATCAGCTCTACAATCATTCCAGTCTCATCATGAAAATACAAGTCAACTCATGTTACCAAAAAAAAAAAGGAAGGAAGGAAGAAAGAATGTGAAAAAGAATACACATAAAATACGCACAGCAGGTGGTGGGGGGGAACTATGGCTATTTGGGACACTGGTGTGTTTTAAAATTATTTTTCACTTCTACATTCCAAATTCCCTAAACTCCAAACAGATCAAAGTTTTACAGATTATCCCCGAAAAAAAAAAATAAGACAAGAAACACAAATTAATAACTATTTAAGCATTCTGTTTCATCATGATAACAAACAGATGGTTTTAATATTCTGGAGGCTAATTCCTGAACAATTAAAAACACAGCAAGACATTAACATCTAATGAAACATTTTAACTACCAGTATATGCATCTGCCATTAATTCCCACACAGTAAGGTCTTGGATCTCCTCAATCTGTTCTTTATTAAGGAAAGTTTTTCCACTCTGAATTTAGTGAAGTAGAGAATTAACAACTGTTTTCAATCAGCAATCAGCAGGATATTTCGCCAATGTGTACTGAAACCATGTACACGATCAGACTTAAATTTATTCTTATGATCGCTTTGATGTACACACATTTGCAATTTAAGAACAGATCCAATTTTCTAATTAGGTGTTTTCCCCCCAAAACCCATGCCAGATTAGCCCCCTTTATATACAACAGAAACTCATTGAGCTGTGACTAAAAAAAGGTGTTGTGAGTGTTTAATAATGCAGCTAACTTTTGGCTCGAATTCCCAAAAATGTCCTAGCCTGCTATCTTCTACCATTCCAGCAACATGTAAAGGCAACAATCCCAAGAACACTGAAGGACAAACGGATGTATCACATTCTCAGATCTGGCAAGTTGAGGCAGGATAACCAGTTACCATTACACTGTTTCCATTTTTATGGTAATAATAACATCGCACAAATTTGTTTGTTCTTATACAATATTCTAGTAACTGTACATAATTTATCTAATTTAATCCTCACATACATTTTCTGAGGGCATATAAAAAGTCAATTGTAATGTACCCCCTTACAGTCAAAGAAACTAAAATTCAGAGATGAGTGACCCAACCAAAGACACCCAGAGAGGGGTGGTGAGCTGAGCTCGGACACTATTCCTGGTCCCCGGCTGATGCTCTGTTGACTGCCCTGAAGGCAAAGTCTAGGATTTGTGGCCCTGAGCCGCAGGTTCTTTTCCAACAATGAATATTACCATTTTAAGGCTAAGTAAGTGGAGGTCAGGTTAAGGCAAGGTTAAACAGATAAGAAGAGGTGGACCTAGGATGCAGAGCTGGGCCTCTGATCCCTGGGTCTGTCTTATTCCACAGTATGATGCTACCCTCCGGAGTAACATCGTCATTCATGGGCAATGCCGGCACGTTAGCACCAACTGCAGTGCGTCTGCTCCTCTGGGCAATAACAATTCCAACATTTTGTGACTTAATGACCAAATATTTTAGGGCAGCCAATTAGTAAATTAGCTATAATTATTCTGGTATCTTTGTAATAGAAAAGATTAAGTAAATGCATCACATATCTTGGTTATTTTCTTACAACCATGTATCTCAATCCTGATTAATACATAATCTAATGTGGCTGAATCTGCACATATTAAATGTATGAACGTAGGAATTACATTCTATAAAACTACCTCAAATTTATTCACAGAATTACTAATAATTAAAGCACGCTTTAACATAGGCTTTTTGTTGTTGTTTGTTCATATTAGACCCAGACAAGCAAGTAAGTATACAATTCCATTTATCTTAGCTGTCTGAAGGAAGAAATCTGGATTAATTCAATGAGGTTAAAAAAGCCCTCTAATCTACTAAAGTTATTTTTATCTCTTTTTCAAAATCTATAGGTGCTAAGCAATTGTCTGATTTATAGCTTCACTGTTAGTCTTAGCTCTACGTATTTAGAAGATTACGAAAGCGAAAAAAGTAGAAAAGCACGTGGACTAGCTTGCTTATCAAAAAAGTTCTGCTAAATTTTAAAGCTTATGTCTATAATCCATATACATGTACAGGTATGCTACAGACTGAATGCCTGCATCCCTCTCAAATTCATGTATTGAAATGTAATCCCAAATGTGATGGTATTAGGAGGTGGGGCCTCTGGAACTGATTAGGTCCTGAGGGTGGAGCTTTCCTAAGCGCGATTAGAGCCCTTATAAAGGAAACCCTAGAGGGCGACCTCACCCATTCCACCATGTGAGAAAGAGGGAAAAGAAGGCCAGCTGTGAACCAGGAAGTAGGCCCTCAACAAACAAAGAACCTGCTGGAACCCTGATCTTTGACTTCCCAGGACTGTGAGAAATAAATGTATGTTGTTTACAAGCCCCCCTCCCCAAATCTATGGTATTTTGCTATAGCAGATCTACAATTTACAATGTATACACACACACACACACACACACCTACGTATGTTATCTAAGCAAAGAAACTATTAATACTAAACTATCTTCTTAGAGATGCCAGAGGGCTAGTAGCTAGTTGTATAAAGAAATCACCCAAAATATTAAACAATGCAAATTAAAAGGTTATATGGGGCACCTCCTTCATACTTCTTTGCTACTGTACAGTAAGTTAAAGCTTAATGATGTCTTTAAACCCAAGTGTTTTGGGTAAATAAATATAGAGAGCTATTTTTAAAAATACAAAAGAGATGTGGGAATTTTTCCTAGCCATCAGGATAAACATATTTTAAAAGTAGTATTTGCCCAATACTTACCCAGAGCAATAACATGGAGAATAATTTTTAAAAAGAAGAGGGTATATTGCCACAGCAATGATTAGCAATGAAATGGGAAGGAAATTCAAGTTGGGAGAGAGAAAATATTTTTAGTGTAATGATGTTTGATTCCTACAGAAAAAAAAAAAAAAAAGAAAAAGAAATCCCTAAAGACACATTAAAAAGTCATTATGGATACATATTCAGCACCTTTTTAGGAGAAAGATGGGGGGAGGGGTCTGCACCTTTTTTTTTTTTTTGGCAGTTCTTATGAAAATTCATAAGCCAGATGGCATTCAATAAATGTAAAGAGCTAAAGAATTTAGTTTTATAGAAAAACATCAATTAGCATAGGAAAATTAGCAATTAAGCAATCATTATACAACATATATCAATATTACTAACGAGTGAGCATATACACTAAATTTCTAACATGAACTCTGTTAGAAACAAATATTTTTGAAGCAATGCTATTTCCCTGTGAAACGTTTCTATCAATACTTCATTATGGCACTCTTGGAAACCATACTACATGACTGACCTACTGTAAACAAAGTCCTTTCTGGATCTCCTCATAAACTATAGTAGTTCCTCAGCAATTAACCTCTGGACCAATGTCGTTTTCTGTTCAAAAATTTTAAAATTTATCGACTTCTGCTGTATATGCAATTCGGCTTGGTCCTCTTGAACAAAAGAATTTTTTGTTCAGCCACTACAGCTCTCTTCTTCCACAGACTTTGTGGTCAGGTCTACGGGGTAATACAATGAGAAGACATCTACTTAAGCTCCACTCTTCAAGTCCCATCCATAAGGATGTAAAAACAAATCCGAAAATACCCTAAAGCGCAGAGATAATCTGTGCAAAGATGGTTATAACTGTGCATTTTTGCTGAGACTCTAAATGAAGACGAGAGACTCCAAATGCAAAAGTCATTAACATTCAAGACAATAAGAGGCTCATAAAGTTCAGTAAGATGTATAATAAGCCTACACGGCTGCTGTACAGTGATATTCCTAAAATAACCAAGACAGTGACCAGGAGGAGAGTCACTACTGAAGCAAATTGTAACCTTAAGCAACCTCCGCCTTCTAAAACCCTGGAATACTGCTTCCAGCATATATTTATTTGCCATTTTTGTTGCTTTTCATCTAACCCCCAATCTTCTGTGACACTTTACTTGCCAACAATATGCTTCTCAGACATAGTTTCAGGTGGAATCCAAATCAGAGATAGGAATAAATCCAAGTCAGAGAGATGTAAGTAACTGAAGGGTGAATTCTGCAGAACAAACACTTGTACCAATTATCCCCTTTTATCATTTCTGTTCTCAAAGCTAATAAAATGTACCTTTCCACTGCAGAGATTGGAAAATATTACGAGAAGAAAATGTTTGCAGAACCTCACTTTTCTAAACAGATCTTTGAAATTTAAATATACTTGTGAAATATTCATCCTTTTTTTGAAATTTAATATTAAATATGGTCTGTAATTGAGATATAATGTATTTTTCTGCCCTACAAATGCAAAAGGTCTTCCTCCTGAAGCAAAACTTCTGATCTCTGTGGAAGAATAAGCTACTTCAAATTCCCCAGAATCCTTGCTCTCAGCAGGCAGGGAGAAGGAGAGTGTGCAGTAGAAGGTAAGTCCCAGAGAGACAAGGACAAGGAGACCCTGAGTTAGGGCCTCAAGCTAAAAAAGTTACTCTTGAGAAACCTGTTACTTCACCGTTACCTCTGGAAGAATTTCGACAAGTAGCAAACAGAAACATGTGAAGGGGGATGTTTAGATCCAAGAATTTTAACCTCAGTTGATTTTTCATCCAAAGCAGAGGGCAAGAAAATCTGCCTTTACCTTGGCATATGGATTCCACAAAAAATACTGATTCTGCAGTCCTCAAGTGCAAGAACACAAGAACATGCACCCTATGTCCTTTCTGACCTCACATCCCTTCTCCTAACTGCCAGGATTGATAAAGTAAAGGAAAGAGTGCGGGTTTTTTTTGTTTTTTGTTTATTGTTGCTGATGAGGTTAGAGAAACTCTCTAGGGCCTGGGCCTTTGGTCCATGGATTAAATGGCTAAGAGGCATGGTGATGAGTACAAATGTGTGAGAACCAGCAACCTATGGAATAAAAGAGAAACACTTCTGGGAATAGGAAACAGTGGTTTAAAACCTCTGGGTTCATGAGGTCAAGGAAAAATAAAAAACATGGTCTTGTAACACCAACTACTGGAGAACTGCAAAAGTAAAAATCATCCCCCTCCGCTTGTTGTTTTTCCTTTGAGTGAGACAGACACCCTAGTGAAACTACAGGCTGTCAACCACTGGTACCCCACAGCTAGCCATGGCAACAGCTGCATGGCTCTGTTGTAATAAACTGCAACAATTTAATAGCTTTTATTGTTGTGCAGTGGTGTCTGGGCTTAGCCACTCTCCCCTCCTAGGACTCCAGGGCCCCGCAAGGGCAGCAATGAGAGAAGATCTCATTTACCTAAAAGCACTTATAAATTTTTAATTTGCTTTAACAAGTAAATTAACAAGTCCCTCATTCAGGCAAGTTTTATGGCTTCTTGCCACTTGGGGAAGGCCGTAAAAGTTTTATAGATAATCCAGAGCTACTGAGACTGCTCATAATAAATTGTCTGTTTCCTGTTATTTTATCAAACCACTGGGCTTCTAATGACTTAAAGTCACAGTTCCCTTATATTCAGGCTTTTTATGAGGCCATATTTATAAACTCCAAAGAATACCTTAAATTATACTGGGCCCCTGCTAATCATTACAAATTTTTTTTTTTTTTAATGGGCGCTTACCTTAACTTACGCCCTGCTAATAAATGCTGCAACATGTTCTGGAGACAGCATGCTGATTCTACATATTATTTAAGATGCTGCCTTAGCCAGAGTTTCCATTAGCAGATACTTGAAGGTAGCTGCAACCTGATCTGTTCTGTACAGACTCACCAATAGTTCTGCTCACTGGAGTGTGATACTTTCTAGACCACTGCATTTCATCCTAGAAGAAAGCAGCCTGATGACTATACGCAATACACATGGTCAGAGAAGCTGAGCCTCAAATGTGTGGACGAGAGCTTGACCCTGGATTAACATTAAATTTAGCTCCTGGCTTCCAGCAACAAGCCATTCAGACCTGAGTTGAAGACAGGGGGGTAGGAAGGAAAAGGAACAAGGGCCAATCTCATTCAAATTTTCCACTCATTATCAAGTGCCTGTTATCGGCCAGGAATGCGGCCCGCAATGTGTAGAATACAGAAAGGAGTAAATACCCAAATTGATTGAAAGATCTAACACGTTAATTGCACGGATATACTCAGCACTAGAAATCAATGACCGAGGAAGGAGAATGAAGTACACTCTCAAATTCCATCTCTGACGTCGTGGAGTTAGTGAAGGTGCCAAGTGCCCAGTCTGCGTTGTGATGACCTTTATATCTCACACATGTGCATGCATACACACACAAACACACAAAGTAAAGATCAAAAGGCGTGTGCTTTTCCAATTTAGTCTATCTAGGGATAGAATCTCAGGGAAAAGTCACCCACCACCAAGGACAGAATGATCTATGTAAGGCCTTTAAACAGAATGATTCAAAAGGCCAAGAGACCACATCACAGTTCACGGAGATACAACAAACCCTGCAGGATATACGTGGAGCTCTCGTGTCATTCATATTGATTTTTCCCCCAGAAAATACAACTTCGCAGATTAGTATCAGCCACTGTAATCTCACATGAAGGTTCTGCGTCTAAATAATGACTGCTTTTGTGTGGCTTCATATTTCTGATTCTTATTTTAATTACAGGACTTTATTCAACACTGCAGAGCATAAACCTTTTGGCCAAGGTGTCAGAACCCAGTCACTGAGAATGCATTCATAATGATGCTTTTCAATTCCATCCCTCTCTGGGGGAAACAAAAACACAAAAGAGAAGAAACGAAAAGAGGGTGTAAGACAGCAAAGCTTAGTGTTGACCCTACCACAGATTACATTCCAAGGATGGTACGTACATGTTGATACCAGTTATTCTGCCTTTAGAAAACCTTAATTTCTACCCTAATTTCAAGGTTATATTCTAATCCTTCTGGAACACTCTGCTAGAGGAAAGACAGGATGATTTCTTCCTTCTGATTTTCTTGGGTTTAAGAGAATGAAAGAGAGCTGAATTCAATAACTGTTATCCCCCTAGAAAATCTTTAGTAATAAACAGTAAAAAAATCATGCAAAATCACATGAGTATACTCCTTTACATAGTATTTCCACCTACATGATTTCATTCAATCTTCACAGTCCTATGAAATAGCACAACCTTTCCCATTTTACAGATGTGAAACGTTGGTCAGAGAGGTTGTCCAGTTGTCCCAGTTCACATTAGCTAGCGAGCAGGGCAGCTCTTGAACCCAGTGTTGTGGAGATACAGCAAAGGGGATCTTAGAACAATACCTTCGGAAAATACATCAGGGTTTATATATGTGTATAACAGAATGTTCTGCTGGAATGCTATCTAACTCTCCTTAGAACTATGTGCTAAATTAATATCTACAGCTATGTGGATCAGGTGGCTTTGCTCAATTCCACAACCAAATGGAGCCAGTTAATTCCTTGTAAACTGCAAACCACTGACTTCAACAGGAATTAGGTAAGGTGCTTTTTCTCTTAAGAGCCTATCATAGAATTTGGAGCAGATGGAGGTACTTAATAAAATGTTATTGAATACGAAGCCAATATAAAAATTGTGGGTATATAGCTACATGATTATTTATTTTAATCTGTCTCTCCAGCAGCTTATAAAGTACAGTAGTAGAACAGAGACTGTATGCCTTTTTTTCCTCACCACTGTATCCCTAGTGCCTAGCATAGTATCTGGCATACAGCAGGTACTCAATCGATGTTCATTGAATTACACATATCCATGTCTTAAGTGAATGCACGTATTCGTGAATGACAGAAATAAATTAATGCTCATTCATTACCACTCCCAAAAATATCTTCAAAATAAAAAGTATTACATACTCTCATAAGGAGCATTATGGAGCATTCTCTCTGAATATGAAGAAAAGCATTATTAGGGAGGCTCTAAGACATGCACGTGGTTTACGAGACTTGCGTGCGTATATGAGTGTGCACATGTCTACAGAGAAAGCCTTAACCACATAAATACCCACACACCCACACATCCACCCTTAATCTCTGATCTAATCCTGTCAAGTTTACTGGTGATCGCCTTTCATTAATCAAAATCATTAAAAAATATTTGCCCAGCCCTCTGCTTGTCTGCAGCAGGCAGCTTGCCAAGTGTTTCCACAGAAGTAAATGAGATCATTCCTTGGTAGCACCCATGTCCTTTAGAATTCAGGAGTTTTTCAGTTCACGTTTCAGGTTAATCTTTTCCTTTCTTTAAGAACAGAACATCCTCTTTGCAGATCTCCCTGAGGGCTTGGTATTTGCAACATCAAACAGAACACACAAACCATTGCACCCACTTCCAAAAGCCTATTATACTGTCAACTGGCTTCCTAACTGCAACCAAGGGAGAAAGCTTACAGACTCCTAAGCTTTTTTTTTGGAGGGGGGGAGCTGCTGGAAAGTATCCATAATTTCTCCAAGCCACCACTGCATTTTGTTTCACTAAAGAACTCCTAATAAGACGGGCACCATTCCAAGGAGGAAAAAAGGCAACTGGAACTCACTAACTATAAATCTCACCCCCCTTTTGTTTCTTTCTCTCAAATTTTCAATTGTTGGCAGGCTCTGAGGATGGGGGACTGTCATGCATGGCTACCAGCGAGTCTTTTCCATACTACTTAATGAATCCTAATAAAATGCAGATCCACAAGAAACCATGTCCAGAGCAGGGCAAGAACTGCAGCCCTGCCTCCTGGTACCGTATGACTTATGTTTCGCTCTCCACGTTAGGGTGCCTAGGAAGGGCTGGAGGACAAAGGGGGAGGAAAACAGGCAGGCACAGGCTTTTAACTTTCAAATCAAACAAGTATGTTCTGCATGTTTCCTTTGCTTCTTTAGAATCAATCCAAAGTCATACAAGCCCAAGGGGAAACTGCGGCTGTCAGCCTGTCCCAGCAAGGATTCACCTCCTTAATTGTTAACAGAGTTCATGAATATCTGCTCCAAAAGAACACCACTAACGGGTCCCAAGGAGGACAAGGCCTCCAAAGCAGGCAACAATACACAAAACAAGCAGCCACGGTGCGGTGCGCATACCCAAATACGTAAACACACAAATCCGCCCCCCAGGTAGAACGTTAAACCATTTATCTTCTCTACATGCCCACATTTTCATCTTTACTTCGTGTAAGCTCCTCACAGTTGGTCACTGTGGGGGGAACAGACAAGTCCTCAAAGGGCTGCATATCAGAAACACGGAATGATGGGAGGACTACGAAAGATGAGGGCAATAGGCGCTTTCCCCAAAGCGGCCCATCTGCAGATCTAGAGTGAGTCAAAGCACAAAATGCTGTCATTTCCTTCATGCGGCTCCGAACACCTCTACCAGGGAGGCTGGCCTGGCCTGACACAGATGCAAAGGCTTCCACACATACAAAGGGTAGGTATGTCTTACAGAGACGAAAGAGATTCTGGGTGAAGTCCCCAAAGGCTGTTGAGCTTAGATACCTGACAGACGTTCTCTGTTCACACTCTGACATGCTCTATAAACACTTTACGTGTTCTCTGCCACCTGTGTGTTAGCAAGGGTCACTTGTTTTTGATACAGAGTCTCCTGGCCTTAAGCCCAGGCAGCCTTGCAGCTGAAAAGGGGGGATTCACTCTGTGTGAGATGCATTAGACACAGCTCACCTGTACATGCCCTTCGTGTCTCCTCATAATCTTCTTCCTCTCCATTCTGAGTTAATCTTTCAACTTATAAGTTGATAAGAAATGCATCCACTGTGGATAATTTCTTCCCTCTAGAGAAGGCTTTTCTCTCATGCAAAGCCTGTCCATAAAAGTGAAGGAAGGAAGACAACGGAATCACTTGCCTTATTAAAAAAAAAAAAAAAAAAAAAAAAAAAAAAAAAAAATCCAACTGAGAATGTTGCCTAGATCCACGAATGCTATTGAGCCAAGCAGAGATTACCACCCACAATTTTTGACTTTTGATTTTTATTTAACAACTCATTTGTATAACCTCGATGAATGGAGGCAGCAGACCTGAAGAGATTTGCAGCTGAAGTTCTATCAAGTTGGAAGGATATGTCAGCTGCCAAGTCTGGAAATGGAGCCCTGCACAGCAAGAAAATGGTGAGAGATTGGTTACAGCCATAAGTAATTGATCTGTCTGAAAATACAGGCTACGAGTCATGGGATTAATGCTGGTGCTCCAGCTGGGCTGCATTGCTCATTTCCCTCTAGCTCTCTGACAACAAAGACATGCCTCTTTCTCCAGGGACAAGAATTTTTATTAAAATCTTTATACAACTTAGCAGCAAAGACTCTGTAAAAGCATCCTAGAGATTTGGGGAGGAGGGGAGGTGCAGCCATCATAAGGCAACCATCCCACAATTTTCGTTTGATCTAGTTTTCATTTCAAAGCAGTCACCAGCCTGCTTCCCGTGGCCAAACATGCTTGCCCCTCAGCTCAGCAGACATGGAGAGGGAGCCCCGCTAGTGGTGAGCTTAGCTGGAGAGATGTGGATGAGTAAAGCGGTGGAGAGCTGCAGGGGAAAATAAAGTGGGAAGGCATCCAAAACTGCAGCTGTGCTGGCCCATTAAAAAGCTGAAACTCATTCTGCTGTTCGACCTCATGCTTATCACCACATAACTATTCATCAAAGAAATTTCAGTGCAATTAATTAAATTATTCCCATGTCTGTGCCACAGAGTCGTTATTCCAATATCAGCTTTCACTCACACTCTCTTAAACTCATGTCTGCATGCCAAGTCACTACTCTGGGGTTGTCCAGTCTCAATAAAGCTGTGCTCCTCACCACTCACACAGGCTATCATTTCTCTTTTTTATTGCCATTTATTTTCCACTAGGATTTTGCTGCCAGTATATTGGCAGGACTTCCAGTATATGGATGTAATGAAATCTACCACAGACACTTAACACGGGGTCAGGATGGAGCTCAGCTCATGTGAAGCTATAATATAATAAACAAATGCTTTCAGAAGGAGGATTTTATCAGCTCAAAAATAGAACTTGGTATCCTGTGGTACCAAGTGCAGAAAAAAGTTGGAGTCATTTGAAAATTCTTGTGATAATTAAGTTTATGGCTGAAATATGCCTAACATAGGAAATCTGAGCTATAGCAGATTCCTTTTCATCTGTCAGAACTGGTTTATTAAAAAGGAAGAGGATAAAAATGTACTGCTGAAATTTTGTTATTTATACCACCGTCTCCTTAGTCACAGACCTGTGAGCGGCACACTCATAATTTGGGGCATCTGACTCTTGCCTGTGGAACTTTTTACTGCTATCGCTATAGCAAAATGTAAATGACATTAAGAGAAAAAGACCCGCTACCTGACAACCAGAAGGTAAATATTTCAGGCTTTTCTCTTTCCCTCACTCATCACCATAGTGAATTACAGCAGTGGGACAAAATATACAACTACAGAAAATGGCACTAAACGTATTCTGACAAGACAGCAGCCCTCATATAAATACAACATTGGGAAGAAGTACATAGCATTTCAGGGAATTTAGTGCTCATGTTGACTCAGAATTGAAAAGCAGGTGCTCAGACAGTCACCACAGGACCCAGAGCGAGCCACCATCTCAGGCTTGAGGACCATCTACTCCTCACCTAACTTCCAAGACTCTCAGGAGGTAAGCAAGCCAAACAGGACAACGTGTGATTATACACAAAGGCTCTAGTACCTGAGCTCCATAAAAACATCAGCGGTCCCAAATTTAAAAGTGAAAACACACGTGTTTTGTTCCAAGTGCTGAGACTTAATCCTAACATTCTAAACATCAGACGTTGGTAACAACTTCTAAATGAACTACTCAAAAATTTCTTCTTTGTTAGTATCAGGAGGATATTTTAAAATTGGATGTTTAGATAATAAAATGATTACTGAGAATCAAAACAGAATGAAAATCTTCCAAATCTGATGAAAATCCACAAATCTAAGAGGTTCAAAGAAACGTAAGTACAAGAAACATAAAAAACACCACCAATGCAGATAATCAAATTACTCATAACTAGTAACAAAAAAAATTCTTAAAACCAAAGAAAAAAGACACATTATGCGCAGAAAAGATAAGGATGAGAGCTGATTTTCTCATAGAAAGCAATGCAATTAAGACGACAGCAAAAAATCATTTTTAAAGTACTGTGAGAAAAAAACCTATCAACCCAGAATTCCATGCACAATTAAAACATCTTTCAAAAACAAAAGTAGGGGTGCCTGGGTGGCTCAGTTAGTTAAGCGTCCCACTCTTGATTTTGGCTCAGGTCACAATCTCAGGGTCAAGGGACTGAGCCCTATATCTTGCAGAGCCTGTTTGGGATTCTCTCACTCTCTGTTCCTCCCCCCAACCCCAGACTCAGGTACTCACTCAAGCTCTTACTGTCTTAAAAAACAAAACAAAACAAAACAAAACACACACACACACACACAAAAGTAAAATGAAGACTTTTTTTTAAACTACAAAAGCTAAAAGAACAAATCATCAGCAAACCTGCACTATAAGAAATGTTAAAGGATGTCCTTCAGGCCAACAGTAAGTGATAAGAGAAGTACAAATCTGTACAGAAGAATGAAGGGCATTATAAAGGGTAACAACACAGCTGGTATGAGAAACTTTTTTTTTTAAGTATCTTGAAAAAATAATTAAAAATCAGTGTCAATGTAGTACAGAGTTTATAACATACACAGAAGTAAAAAAAAAATGTATAACAAGTATACAAAGAGAAGGGAGAAATAGCAGGATGTTATTCTGATGTTCTTATGCTATATATGAATTAATGTAATATCATGTGAAGGTAGACTATGATAAAGACATACCATAACATCTAAAGCAACAACTAAAATAATAAAACAACAAGTTATAGCTATTAAGCCAAGAAAGGAGATACAACGAAATCATGAAAAATATTCAGCTGATTTTAAAAAGGCAGAAAAAACTGGAGAGTGGAGAACAAAAAACAGATGGAAAAATTTTAAAATAGAGGAAATATTTAAACCAACCATATCAAAAATCATAGAGAACATAAATGATCTAAATATCCACATTAAAATGGCAAAGACTGTATGACTCAATAAAAACAAAAAAGACCCAAAAATATGCTATGAGAAATATTTGCTACATGTAAAGACACAGATAGGTTAGGAGCAAACAGACAGAAAAGACACAGTATGCTAATAATAATCCTAAGAAAACTGGAGTGGCTCTATTTTCATAAAACAAAGTCTATTCAAAGAAAAGAATTTTTCATAATAAAGTCAATTCATCAAGAGGACATAGTGATCTAATAATAAAAAGCTTCAAAACAGATGAAACAAAAACTGATAGTACTGAAAGGAAAAACAGACAAATATAGTCAAAGATTTTAATAACCCTTGATCATTGATAAGACAAGTAAACAATCAGGAAGGCTACAGAAGATTTGAAGAACATTATTAACAATTGACACTTACAGAACACTCCATTCAACAACATAGAAGACATGGTCTTTCTAAGTACACATGGAATATTTACCAAAATTGACCATATTCCAGGCCATGAAACAAGTCTTGATAAATTTAAAAGTATTCAACTGATAGAAAGTAAATTCTCTATCAAAATGGTATTAAAGGGGAAATGAGAAAGTATTTTGATTTGAACGATAATGAAACAGCATATCAAAATTTGTGGGAGAAACCTAAACTAGTACTTAAGAGGTAGAATTTATAGATCTGTACTTGAAAGGAAGAAAGTTTCAGCCAATGCCCTCAGCTTCCACCATTAAAATTTAGAAAAAGAAGAGCAAATAAAAACAAAAGTAGGATAAAAGAAATAAAAAAAAATAAATAAATGGAGAAAACTGAAAGACAATAAAGAATATCAATAAAAACCAAAATCTGTTTTTTGAAAAGATCAATGAAGTGATACCTCTAAACCAGACTAATCAGAAAGAAAATAAAAAGGAAGAAAACATGAATTACTAATATTTAGAACAAAAAAGTCACATCAGAGCAGATTCTAGAAATACTAAGTAAATATATAAAAGAAGATATAAATAATAAAGGAAATATTATGAACAATTTTACAGCAATGAATTTGGCAACTTAGATGAAATGCACAAGTATGTTGTAAAATACAAACTACCAAAAGTCACTCAAAAATAATGAGAAAACCTGAATAGCCCTATATTAAATAAATTGAGTCTGTAGTTAAAAACCTTTCCAAAGAAGATTATAGGCTTAGATGGCTTCCTTAATAGGTCCTACCAAATATTTAAGAATTAAATCATATCTAATATTACACAAACTCTTTCTGAAAACAGACATCCTATCGTGCTAGAATTGCCTTGATATCAAAGATGAAGACACTGGAAGAAAACTCCAGAATAACCAAATTCAACAATATATAAAAAGGATAATACATTCTGATGGAGTGGTGCTTATCCCTGGAATAAAAAGGTTGGTTTAGTGTTTGAAAATCAATTCATAAAATTTATCATATTAACAAACTAAAAAAGAAAAAAAAGTTATCATTTCAATAGATTCATAAATAGCTTCTGACAAAAACCTAGTATCCATTCCTTACAAAAATTTCTCAGCAAACAAGAAATAGAAAGGAGTTTTTTTCAAACTGAGAAAGGGCATCTAGGAACAACTTACAGCTAACATCCTAAATAATGGTGGATAACTGAATGCTTTTCAACCTATGATCAGTAAAAGGATAAAGATGTCCACTCTCACTATATCTAGTGGTACTAAAGACTGTAGCTAATGCAGTAAGACAAGAAAAAGAAAGGACAGTCATCCAGACTGAAAAAGAAGTAGAACTACCTTTGTTCACAGATGACATTGTCAACTATATACATAATACACATAAATCCATAAAACAGCCACTAGCACCAATAAGTGAGTTTATCAAGGTTACAGGATACATGATAAACATTAAAAAATCAACTCTGTGTGTGTGTGTGTGTGTGTGTGTGTGTGTATACACACACTAGCAAAGAACCATTGAAAAATAAAATTAATAAAATATCATTTATAACAGCATCAAAAAATATGTAGGGATAAATCCGACCCCAAAATATGAAAGTTATGTACACTGAAAACTACAAAACCTTTCTACAATGAGGAATTAAAGAAAACCTAAAGAAAGAAAGAAATATACTATGTTCATGAGTGAAAAGACTCAATTTTGCTAAGATGTCAATTTTTTCCAAAACTGATCTATATGTTCAATACAATCTATATCAAAATCCTGGTGTGCTTTTTTAAAGAAATTGACTAAGTGATTCTAAAATTCATATGGAAATGAAAGGGACATGAATAGCTAAAACAACACTGAAAGAGAACGAAGTTGGGAAATTAACATTACCTTATTTCAAGACACTATAAAATTATAGTAATCGAGATAATAATTACAGGATGCCTGGGTGGCTCAGTCGGTTGAATGCCTGGTTTTAGCTCAGGTCATGATCTCAGGGTTGTGGTATCAAGCCCCATGTCGCACTCCATGCTCAGCATAGAGTCAGCTTGTCACTCTCCCTCTGCTCCTCCCCCTATACTCACTCACTCTCACTCTCTCTCTGTCTCTTGAATAATTAAGTTAATAAAAACTTAAAAAGAAAAAGAAAGTAAGAAACATTGTATTGACAAGGTAGACCAGGCTTAGGAAAAAAAAAATTTTCCCCAAAAAGGGCCAGATAGGAAATATTTTATGCGTTGCAGACCACATATGGTTTGTGTCACATTTTCTTTTCTTCTTCTTAACTTCTGCTTACCTCATAAGCTGTAGAAAAACAAGGCTAGGCGTTGTATTTGTCACGTGATCCTTAGTTGGGCAATCCCAAGATAGACAAATTGATCCATGGAACTAAATTATAACTCTTCCAGAAGAAAACAAAAGGAAAGCCTTGCAGCTCTGGATTACAAATGATATTTTAAAAAATGACGCCTAAAGAATAATCCATTAAAAAATGATAAATTAAAACTGAACAAAATTCAAAACTCTGCTCTTATAAGACACAATTAAGAGAATAAAAGGACAAGCCACAAACTAGGGGAAAATATTTACAAATCATATATCTGATAAAGGTCTTGTATCCAGAACAAACAACTCTCAACACTCAGTAATGCAAAAAAAACCAACCACACAGTTTTTTTAAATGGGCAAGGCATTTGTATGAACAGTTCACCAAAGAAGAAACAGAGATGACAAATGAACACATGAAAAGACGTTTAACATCATTATTCGTTGGGGAAATGCAATTCAAAATCACAGTAAGAAACTATTACACAACTATTAGAATGGCTAAAATGAGAAAGACTGGCCATACCAAATATTAGAGAGGATATGGAAGCAGTGGAACTCTCACATAATGCTGGCAGCCAGGTTCAACAGTGCAACCACTTTGATTACTGTTTGGCATTTTCTTGAAACACTTAAACACCTAACACATTATCTTCCTTGGTAGTTACCTAAGAGAAAAGAACGCATATTGTACCTGTACACAAACATTCATAATAACAAAAAAAAAAAAATAGAAACAACCCACATGGCAATCAATAGGTGCATGTGTAAACAATTTGTGGTACAGCCACAGGATAGAATAATACAAGCAATAAAAAGAAATGAACTATAGGGGTGCCTGGGTGGCTCACTCAGTTATGTGTCTGTCTCTTGATCTCAGGGTTAAAGTTCAAGCCCCATGCTAGGCTCAAAAAAAAAAAAAAAAAAAAAAAAAAAGAAGGAAGAAGAAGAAAGAAAGAACTATAAATATACACCATTAAGTGAATAAATCCCAAAATAATTTGGCTGAGTGAAAGAAACTCAACTGAGAAAAAGGAGTACATAATGTATAATTCCACTGATAATAAAATTCTAAAGAATGTATGCTACTCTACAGTGCTGGAAAACATCTCAGGGATTGCTTGAGAATACGGGAGGGTAGAGGGGTAGGAAGGTGATCGAGGCAGAAATTACAAAGGGCCAGGAGGAAATTCTTGGGGGTGACGGATATATTCATTATCTTGATGGTGGTAATGGTCTCATGGATTTATACATATATCAAAACTTACCAAGTTGTATAGTTTGAATAGGAGCAGTTCATTATATATGTCAATTATACCTCAGTAAAACTGTTTAAGACTAAAGCAAAATACAAATTATACAAAATACAGATTATACTATATTACACATGAATACATTAATTTGATCATATGTAATCTAGTATGCGTATAGGCTGATGATAACCAAAAACCTGGCCATATAAAATCACCTAGAAAGTTATCAAGAAAATAAATTATCAAGCAAAGAGAGGGCCAGGAACAGAATGATGGGGGGGGTAGGGTAGGGTAGGGGTGGAGTTAGGAACCAGCATTAAAAGAAGAACCATTAGGGCACTTGGGTGCTTAGTCGGTTAAGCATGTGCCTTCATCTCATGTCATGTTCCAAGGGTCCTGGGATCATTCTCGCGTCTGGCTCTCTGCTTAGCAGGGAATCTGCTTCTCCCTCTCCCTCTCCCCCCACTCCCCGCTCGCGCATGCGTTCTCTCTCTCTCTCTCAAATAAATAAATCTCATTAATGAATGATTTCACAGACCAGAAGTCAGTTATTTCATGAAGTTTGAGGGAGGAAGGTCAACAGTGTTGAAAGACTGAGAGCTCCCCAATATAAGGGAACATGTCTGTCTCATTTATTAAGGTTCCCCGGCATCAGGTTGCATGTATAATAGGCACTGAGTAAAATGACTGGTGACTGGATGGGTGGGAAATAAACAAAATCACTAGATTTTATGACTTAGGAATTTACTGAGGACTTTATTAGAAAATGTTTTAGCAGAGAAAAGTAAAGGCAGTCTGCAGTTGGTTAAGGACTGAATAGAAGCAAGGAGGTGTTTGGCTAACAGGAAATTCAAGAAACACAGGACTAAAAGGGCAGCTTTCCCACTCAAAGTTTCCAAGAAGGATTAAAGTTTTTAGACCCACTATATACTGTTCTTGAACTTCAGACACAGTTCAGACTGTTTGGAACAATTTTAGTCCTTTGGGAATTCCATCATTAAAACCAGAAATAAAGTACTAAAAGTCCAGCTGTATCTATAAATATTTTTAAAACATATGCAACAAGTAAAACCTCCCCTCTCTTTTCTCTACGGAGACATGTGATCTTACCCTGGCTTCTGCTTTGAATTAGAAATGCTCCCCATTCCCCAACATAGGATGATTTTTAGAAGTTTTTAAGACGAATTTCCTTGTAGGAGAGATTACAATAAATCATCCATATACCATAAAATTTAATTTGGAAGTTCCAGGTATTAGCAAATCAACATTGTAGGCACGTAGTCAACACAGGACTGAAAAGCCATTTTATTTCCACAGTTACATTCTTAGGATTAACGAAATTATTTTTGGAATGGATCTCAGAGGTAGGGAACCATAACGTTAATAATATCTCCCTTCACATGCATACACAAAGCAAAGGAACAACAAAACTCCAGGCAAATTGGTATTTCAAAACACACAAACTCACACACACACACACACACACACACAAACACACACACAGAAAAACCCACCAAATTTTTCCTTTCCTTAAAGTGAACACTAACTGGCATCAACTGGGTTTTCATTTCTTCACATTTACCAATCCATTAACAAAACTCTGATTTCCATTTACTAAAAGTAACTTCCAAAGCTATTAGATCACCTTGCAATTCTGTCTATAAACTTTAGCAAGCACATTTTATTTCTAGTTAAAGTAGATTAAACAAAACATTCCTCAACATTGAGTCTAACATATGAGTGGAAATAACTCTTTTCTTTAACCAAAAATGACTCACAAGAATATATTTTTACTTGAGCTGTCTTAGTTGGTTAAGTAGAGACAGAAGACCATTTTCCTTTGAATTTCTAATCCTATTTTTTAAACTTTCTTTTTCAAGACTTTTCATTTTAATAATATTTCCAGAACACTGTATTTCTTCTATTACTGCATTACTTCTCAGAGTAATGCAAAATAATGGCTAGCCTCCACCCTCCTCCCACTCCCTACTCCTCATGAATTCGGGCTTGGAGAGAAAACCACAGGCAGATAAATCCTCAAGTACTTGCTATGAAGTAACGTTCAAGATAACTAAACCGCCTGCTTTGTGCCCAAAGCTCCTCACTTAATTATCTTTCAATGTGTTGGATTCCAAAGTCTTTCTGTGATCCTAATGATATGTAACACCTCTCTTCAACACCCTCTAATGTTATTTTGAATATGGTAGACACGCTTAAAGTCCTTCAAGTGTTCTTAGTAGCTGGCATTCAAAATCCCAACTTCATATCCTGTAATCAGGAAGATTTCCTATACTGCATTTGATGTTCTTGCTACAGTGTAAACAAAAACCTCTCCCTTCACACAAGATCATCAATGACCTTGTTTCCCACTTGGCTTTTGTAAACAAAAACCTCTCCCTTCACACAAGATCATCAATGACCTTGTTTCCCACTTGGCTTTTAAGAGTCTGATGCTCTACGAACTGAGTCAGGCCCTCCTGATGTGGATTTAAAACAGCGGCACGCTGGTAAGGCTGAAGAGCCAGCTCCTTGGGGAAATATGGATGCACGCACATATATGCACACGTTTATTACACCTCTTACTGATACAAAAGATATAAAGCAAATGATTTACAAACAATAACAAAGTATATAATCTTCTTTATCATAAATTCCAACCAAATTGCCAACTGATTTTCACAGAATGCCTCTGCTGAAATACCTGTGACTTCTATCTGTAGCCAATCCAAGTTTGCATTTGAAGAATGAGTATAATTCTGATGTGAAACTTGATTGATCTATTCAAACCAGTAAAGCAGAAGTGGAACAACTAAGACTAATGTCAGAACTTCCTTTGTCAATGACATGAATAACTTCTTTGTTGAATTGAATAGTTTTAAAATATACCAATATTTCCTCAGATTTTTGTGCTACCCGCAATGTAATAACATGTAATTTCATTCATACAAATATAACAAACTTTTAAATGTAATCTGTATTAATAACATTTTTACCTTCATTTTTGTTAAAGTCTAGACAATCAACAAAATAAGTGATCAAGTTGGATATGTACTGTGTACCAACTTCTGTGGTGTAAAAAAAAAAAAAAATACTCCAATCGTGGCTGATGGGAAGCTACAAACAGGATGTCACTAAATGCACAGTTGGGAAGAGATAACAGCACATCATTACGTAGTATCTTCACCGTACAATAACATCAAGGTCATGGATCACAGTTAAATGTAGCAAAATAATTAGAAAGCAAGGAGTTTGGAATATTTATTGTAATAAAGTAAATTATATTAAAAGCAAAAACAAGCTCATATAACTTAATTTTTTTAAAGCTGTGTTTGACAACTAGCTCACAAGATTCCTGAAAATTTAACAATTGGTCCTTGTGAGTTGATAACAATCACACCAAAGTATACTCCTTTTGTTACGTAAGCAAGCTTCCTGCCTCCTTATCATTGGGAAATGGTATTTGGGTTCTTCTCATTAGTGGTTAAGGAGTGCATAAACTATGAACTCCACAAGTTTATTACAATGCCTTCATGATGGTTGGAAATGAATCTATAGAAGCACTGGTAAAGCTACCCCTGGCGTTACTGTTCCATGCTTTCTACCAAATGAGCCAACCGGTTGAGGAGAATAAAAACAAACAAGATAGTCCTGATGTTAACAGTTATTTTAAGAGTTATTTCCACTCACGTAATAAAGATACGTCTCAAGGCTCTGTTAGCTCCTACCCACAAAATGCAATGAAAACACGGGAATACACCAGGATTATACAAACGGGGAATATAAGTTGTATAGCAATAACAAAGTCAAAATCTTTCAATACCAAAGTCTTCTCTATAGTTTCCTTTCTTCCTCCTCTGCTCTCCTTTCCCACCTGCCTCCCGCCCCCCTCCCTTCCTGGACAAGTTGGAGTAAGATGATAGTGAGACTCAACCACCATATCTTTGCCCTCCTTCCACTGAAAAGGAAGAGAACACTGCCTTAGGAACAAAATTTACTTCATTAGGCTGAAATAACAGTAAAACTAACCAGAATTCTATTAAAGCAAACAACTGAACATTTACTGACTAGCTAGCTACCACATGCTTGGCCTAGAGTACAGGCCATGGGGAATGCAGTGATAAATGGGCCGTGATCCCTGACGGCTTGCCCAAGTACAAAACATCAAAGAACGAGACCTTGGCAGATCCACTATCAATCTCAGCATTAAATCTTCCAGAATTATAATGACAGCAAATGACCACGTTAGGAATATAGTATTCAAAAGACTGGAAAATATATTCCAGACATCCATGGATCTGGAGTATAATTTAGCAGGGAGGCCTGCCCAGGAAGCAGTAAAGCAGGAAGGGGGCAAAGCATAGCCATGCACAGGAGGTAAAACAATCCTGATCAGATAGTGTAGCTTGATTGCTTCCATTCCTGGTAAAGTACTGTGTGTGTGTGTGCGCGTGTGTGTGTGCATGTAAGAGAAACAAAGGCACAGAGGTGTTCAGTCTATATCACCATCTATTACTAGTCCGCAGGTATAATTTCTGATAATCTCTCAGGGGCTTTCATTATGAAACCAGGAGCATTAAAAAACAAAAACAAAAACAAAACAAGACATTTACATATGCTTCAGTCGCTACTCAAATTCACTTAGTGCAACAAGTACCTACTTTGCTCTTACTACTGACAGAGTACATGTTAGGCTTTGTGAGATGACAGAGGTGAATTTGACCGGGTCTCTGACCAATCACATGAAGATGACAGGTATACATACACACATGAAATATTTTCATTCAGCATTTCAGTCACAAACACAAAAAGGCAGGGGACTCAAAACATCTAGCTGGGCTCTACCAACTACTGGGGCAGAGAGCACAGCACATTCTCCCTGGGTCTGTTTTATGAACTCTCAGAACTGGAAGTGTCCATAAAAAACATCCATCTGATCACAAGTCAAAGTTAATATTCTCTCACAACATCGTACACAGTCACCAACAGGCATCTATGGTATTCCCAGTGACCTAAGCCCTCTCATAAAGCCCATCCCTCTTTCGGATGGCTCAAATTGTTAGGAAGTTCTTCCTTCTATAATGGATCTACCTGTATTCTTCTACCCGCCGCTCTTATTTTTGTCCACTGGGACCCTGTAGGATAAGTCCAATCCCTCTTCTACATGACAGCCCTTTAAATAATTGAAGACAGTTGTTATATATCCCTCCAGGCTAAACAGCTCTGGTTCTTTCAACCATTTCTAATAAGACATGGTTCTGAGTCCCTTCAACCACTTGGATAACCTTTTCTACATGCTCTCTAATTTGACTACGCTCCTAGTTTTGTTCAAACAGGCTGCTATTAGACTAAGTTTTCATAATCTGTAATGTTGAGCTGTATTTTTAGCTCTAGACACTGGATTTCAAGTCTCTCTCTTCTCAATATTTCATCTGCTAGATTTGAACTACTGTTCCAACGTAGACATTTTGGGATCCTGCTCCTATCACCCAGTGGAAGTCATCTCTCTCTGCAACAGACTGTCCACCTGTTTGATTGTCAAGACGACCCTGACCTCAATCACATCACGAATAAAAACATTGACAAAACGGAACCAAATGCACAGCCTTGCGGCATGCAACCGCAGACCATTTTTCATGTTTGTGTAATTATTCAACCTGCTATAATTTTGCCTAAATGCACTATTATTAACTTCAGACTTCATATTCTCTACAAAGACTCTGCGAAAAACTCTGTAAAATTACTTGCCGACATCCAGGTACATATTATCTAAGACATTCTCCTAAAGCAGGGGTCAGCCAACTATGGCCCACAGGCCAAATCAGTCCACTGTTTTTTTCTGCTTTATTGGAATACAGCCATGTCCATCCATTTATATATTGTCTGTAGCTGCTTTCATGCTACAGTGGCAGAACTGAATAGCTGCAATAGAGAAAGGTCTAAAATATTTACTTTCTGGCTCTTCACAGAAAAAAATTTGCCAATTCCTGTTCTGAAGGAAACAATACAGCCTGGCACAGCATTTTAAGTGAACCCACATTGGTTCCCAGTGATGCTAAGCCCTCAGAAAGCATTCATTAGTAATACCTTCTAGAATCTTCTCTGGGTTGATTTCAAGCTTACTGGTCTATGGGTGTTAAAATCTATTTTCTTCTCCTTTACAAAAATCAGAACTCTTCAGGTCTATTATTTATTGGTACATTGAGTAGACAAAACACCTACTGTCTTTTGGTAATGAATTCTATGTCAAATACTATCATATTTATATCTGCACTACCTGTTCTCATAGAATATAGAGTATACCCAATATTGAGAGCCTTTTGCTATAAGGCATGCTGGGGCATCAATAGCAAGACAGCAGAAAAATTGGAAAAAGCTGAAAGGAAACATAATCAGGGCTAGAAAGGTCAACTCTGCAGTGGGACATCCCTCCCAAGGAAGCTAAAATGCAAAATCTAAATCTAATGAGCCCAACTCAAGAGGACACTGATTCACTTTCTTAAGGATCCAATATTATTGCAGGGGGCGTAAGTACAGGCAAGAGTAATCTCTGATCTATGTTCATACTTGTTGCTAAGAGGAAAGCAATCCTTTGATGTCCAAGGAAAGGGGAATTGTTCTAGATCAAGACATCTCTTAAGCAGAAGCTGAAGGTAAAATACAGATCTATTTCCTTGGGAGAAAGACTGGCAAAGGTAAGGTACCAGCATCCCAAGGCATTCAAGGAAGCAACCGAAACTTCCTGATAACCAGATACAAATAGAATGATGTAGAGGAAAGATCAAAGATGACTTTAAGTACACAGGATGCTGAACTCAAAACATGAGATTAATCCTAGACACCACCAAATGAATGATTTTTTTTTCCCCCAAATGAGTGAATTTCTAACACCTGCCAGGCTTAGTTCTAACTTGGGGATTGGTTAGGCCAGAATTTCCACGACAGTGTGCGTGCCGAAATATTCAATCCCTCTGATGTAGGTCTGGTCATGACCTCTGGGCCGGGTGCCTACAAACAGCAAGGAGTCTTGTCTACTGACCTCAGTGTACGGCACAAATAGTATCATTTTCTACTTCTGCCAGGATAAAAAAAGAGTTGGAAAGCACTGCATTAAGTTAAGCCTTTGACTGACAGGACTTCAGTATTAGCTGGAAGGATGGACCAGAGCAAGGGCACGGGGGTGGTGGGGGTAGAAGGGGGGCTGGGGATGATGGAGTGAAGAAGGGATTTTGGAGTAAATGGGATAACTAGAGTAAGCTAGAAATAAACCACAAGGATACTAACTTGGGCAAGGTTTTCAAAAACGACAGAGAGGCTCTCCAAATGAATGGATGTTCCAAAATATATGGAGGTAAGGTGAGACTGAGCAGTAATTTATATATGGCCAGTGTCAACTAAAGGCCCCATGTCATTAGTGAGGAATATTACAAACACCAAGGCAATTACATGGGATCCAGTCTCACCCAGATAAAAAAGATAACTCCCAAAGGGAAAGACACTATATGTATAATGAAAAGAGAAGGGAAAAATTCCAGATTATCAAAGAGTTTTTAACCAGATGGGCAGAAATGTCGTAACAGTTTTTGTAACCACCGCCAGTGACCTCTTTCCAGGAATGCAAGAAACTGCAAAAGTCAGCTAGACCATAATCATTCTACATATTTTGTAGGGACCCATAATATATTCAGTTGACAAACAATTCTGCCAAGTAGCTCTTCTACATGTTGATCATGTCAACAAAATTAATTTGACATTTACAGCTATTTTGAGAATAAAATGCAGTTGCTTAAATTATTCTGTGGAAGCAACATGAGACGGAATTATTCAGTTGACAAAATCTAATTAGGTGTAAATTATTTCAGGTCATATGAATTATAAAACCTTTCACAGATAAGTATTTTAATTCAAAGTGGCTCAAAGTGCTATAGAATATTAATAGGCCCACAGATTCTTGCAATACTTTCACACTTCTGTCTCCAGTAATGCCCCCTATTCCCCAAATACTGGCCTCCATGCTAGCTCTCATTCTGCCCTCTTAGGCCTATAGTTGCAGAAAGGAGAAGGAAGAAAAGGAGGATGTTTCTATGCTAGGAAATTTATACAATTCCTTTTCAGATAAAGATATAGTTCACACACCATACTGCTTCATTTATTTTTTTTATTTTTTATTTTTTATTTTTTTAAGATTTTATTTATTTATGTGACAGAGAGACAGCCAGCAAGAGAGGGAACACAGCAGAGGAGTGGGAGAGGAAGAAGCAGGCTCCCAGCGGAGGAGCCCGATGTGGGACTCGATCCCGGAACGCCGGGATCACGCCCTGAGCCGAAGGCAGACACTTAACGACTGCGCTACCCAGGCGCCCCATGCTTCATTTATTTTTGACAAGTAATATTATCTTTCATTTGACAGGTGAAGAAACTGAGGCTCAGAGAACCCTCCCAATAATGCACAAATGCTGAAATATAAAAACAAAGCCAATGGAATCGTCAACCTTCAAGGCTTGCTGACTTTCTTAAGACTCTGCAAGTCACGTAGTTAATTCTAGATATCAAACGCCAATATATAAAAGTGAGGAATCTAAGCAAAGAGCAGAAACCTCTTTGCCACCAACGATTATGCACGAAATCAAAAGAGGAAGAATCCTGGCCATCCCAAAGCACTGCCAAAGAAGAAGAAGTGAAGGGATGACCTGGAAGAGGTTATGAAACAGAAATATGGCCGCAACGAAAAACCCCACAAAACCCAGAGGTTCATACAGAATAGATACGCGATCTTTGCTTACATCAGATTCACTAGAAGACAGGAAATTCAAATGACAACACTGAATTAAAACTATAGCAGTGAAATCACTGGTGATTAGGGGAACAGTTACATATCAACTTACTCTTCTTTGAAATGGGGGTAATGATGTTTGTCCTTCCCTCCTTCGGGGAGATAAAAGAGATGGCAAACCAGATCTTTTTGGAGAAAGGTACACAAAAAATCCAAACCATGCTTCCTAAAGCAAACCATGGCAATACAGAAACACTTATTACAGAATAGCATCCCAATGGAGGTCAACCTGTGATGGGAATAAAAACATCATATGATTTGAATCCTTGGATAAAAACGGCAGTGCTTATGGAAGATAGAATTCTTTCTACTGCTCTTTAAAAATCATGGGGAGGGGATAATAAAATACATAATAAAATAAAATCATTCCCAATTTGACATTGCTGCATTGCCTCCCTGATGTCAGAACATTATACTTGCAGCTGACCTCCAGACTATGTAATGCTGAAGGTTTGAACCAAGCCTGGCTACCCAGGGAATTGAGAGGGGGAAAATCACCTCTATCATGAAGTGGCAGTTCTTAACACAACAGTTGTACATGGCCTAAACATCAAGTTCACATAGATATACAGGTACCTTCTACCACCTGAAACAATGTGGTCAGGGCACAAACCATACTGAAAGGAGAAGATAATTCGGGCCTCACACTAGGCCTGCTAAGCATTCTCTAGTCTGATTTTTATTCTAGAAAAACAATACCACCATGATCATCTATAATAAGAAAGGAGGGGCTGGCAGTGATCGGGGAGAAAAAGGTAAGATAGAAAGGAAGAGAAGAAAAGTGAAATTAAAAAGGGGTAGAAGAAAGCAAGTAGGAAAACCCATTTGTAACCGTAAAATCATGTCCTCGCTTTTGTCAGTGCTCTCTCCCAATTCTATAAGAGTTAAAGGCCGCCAAGTAATAGGGCCTGCAGAGTTTTCCCCTGGGTCGCAGCCAAGGCCAGTAACCCTGCTATTAGAGACCTGCCAAGCTTTGTCAATGCAATCTGCTGAATGCCTTGAGTGACAAGCGATCAATATTCTCCACTCTCATGGGTCATCACAGGTGACACAGGCCTAAGTAATAAAACAGCCCTGGCTGCCTCCTCTAACTTAAATGCTTCCCCAGCCACAATATTTCTTTTTTGTCTAAACGCCTCTAGCTAAATTTCTCATAGATCGAACCATCTGATGGGGATAGAGATTCTGAGGAATTGCAATGTGTCTGAATTGATGCTAGCCAGTGAAAGCTCAGTAGACTGGAGAAATAGGTTCAAATAAATCGAAAATGACTAGCTACAGAGTTGTAATCTGCCAGCATCAGACCCTGTAGCAACAAGGCAATATGAAAAAGAGCATGCTGACAGCCAACCGCCACCAAGTCACCAGTTGAAATGAGAACGCATTTTCCCCCCACTCTGGTGCTGACGATAGGCACTGTCTCTGGGACATTCCTGGTAGTGAGACGTGGGAGGGAGAAAACGCAGGAGCTCCTCACACTGTAGGGAGCATTCAGCATTGCATGCAATCAATAATGATCTTTGTTCCCCAGAAATGACGAAGGGCCCTCAAAGGTGTGTTTGAGGGAAGACCTGAGGGCATGCTGTCTTCTCAGACCACAGACCAGGAAGCGGCATCTCCTTCCTCCCGGCTGGCACACAGGAGGCTGGCTCCCTCTCTCCAGCCCTACAGAGAAGCAGCCCCAAACTAACTGCAGAGCCAGGAAGCAATGTACTCATTTGTATGAAGACCCTAGTAGAGCTTCTACTCTGGATTCCCAAATGGATTTTGATTCCTCAGGCAGTGGTTTCTGAGTAGATGATAGAAATGTCAAGTCGACTGACCATTTAACCAAAACTTACATAGCCCAGAAGAGACCAGGAAAGGTCTTAAGAGTCCTTCTGTCTTTTAAACGTGTTTTTTTAAAAAAAAAATTTTTTTTAATTCACATTCTCAAGTGTTAAGGCTTTTTGCTGTACCCAGTGAATTCCAGGCCCATTTAAATACTTTCTGTTCAAATTCAAACAAACACATATATTCTCAGCACTCAACCAGTATCCAAGAGTGCCACCAGGCTGACTATACAGAGACCCTACATGTCCTCCTGTTTATCCTCTCTCCTTTAGGCACACGTGGCTACAGGGAGACACAGAACATCCGACGACACAAAATCTTACTAAAATTACTGCCAAAAACCCAATACTTTCAGGATTAAAAGTAAGAGGTTGGGTATCCACCCTACATGGAGTACAGGAACAGAAAATGGGAGAGGATTATGATTTATAGTCTCGGTCTGACCTGCTCTCATTTAATTTCTAAATGTATTTAAATTATTCTTTATTCTGCAATTTTTACTCCCTATAATAATTACAAAAATTATCTATATTCCAAAAGCCATACCAATGCTTTCCCATTATAACAGGATAGTCCCCAACGATGCTTGAAAAGCTAGCACTGAAGCAACATATTTAATATTTTATACCCTGACATTCTTATATTATCACTTGAAAAAAAGGGCAAATAAGTCAGTAATAAGGCTTCTCAGGTAAAATAAAAATTTTTAAAAATTAACCATGGCCTTTGATAGCAGTTGACAGAAGACTCTCTCTCAAAGAAGAAGAAAAAAAAAAAAAGGGTGTGATTTTGATTCAAGATTATCATCTCCCACTGACAGGAATAATGGATTTATTACATAGGAAGTAGGTAATATATAATAGGCAACGTCACTTGATAGAACTCACAAAATCGCCTAGAATGAAGAAGCTTAATATAGGACAGGATTACTAGGATAGACATTTATTGGTAACACTGAAGCATGGACAATTACGATTAATTACAAACAAAGAGTCTGACCTAATAGATCCTATGTTACATAGCTAGAAATTAATGGTGAAGTCATGGTCCCACAAGACCAAGTCATCAATAAATGAATGTGTGAATGCATCTGTGAGAGTGTCTAGAACCTGTGTGGCACATCACGGGACTCAGTAACCTTCATGCACAGTGATTCTAAAGTTAGAGTTCTCTGGCTCACCCACACCACAAAGGGCAGAGGCCTAGCTCTGTCCAAGTAGAGTCAGAGAGAGGTTTGCTGTGTGTCGGAATCCCTGAACCCCCTTCCTGAGGCTAATTTCTACCCTCTCCGACCTCCACATCAGGTCAGGATTCTTGCCAATCTGTGCCTAATCACTCAGAGGCCGTGGTTGGCTTTGGGATCAGTTGGCCACATACTTAAAAGGGCAAAGTCACTTTACCTAGTGCCCCAGTGCTCTAGAAAAAATACATGGAAGCATTAAGATGCAAGTGACAGTGAAACGTCTTAGCGGTGAAAAGAAATCTCTAGTCCAGGATGACTACATCAATCCTTGTGGATTACCACTACTTCTCGAAAGGCCTCAGACAGAGAAAGCATGCGTCTACGAAAAGTGCAGATGCCCAAGGCAAAACAAGCGATCACTTGGACTTCATTCTGACATGTCGGAGCATTTCTCTGTGGTTAGTTAAGAACCTCTGCTTTGGTAAGACAGCAAATCAGCCAAAGAAATGATAGGAAGCTGAAGTGGTGGTATTAATCATCTAGTTGGTATGACTGCCTTTCTTTTGTTAAGTCACATTCATTATTAAGCAAATACCGTCAATTCATTCTGAAGATACAAAACAGGGTCCCACTATGGCTATAATATGTCAGAAGGAACACAGAGTAGTTATGCAACATCGTTGAAAACAAAATCACTTATGATTATAAACAGTAATACATATTGTTTGTAGAAAACAAACCTATTTATGTTTTGTCAATCTGAAGATACTCGTTATACACATCTGGGCGCATTTCCTTCTAGTTTTTTATGTATTCTTGTTCTTGCGGTCTTTTTTTTAATACACAATTCAAATAATAGTGTGTTTGTATATATACACTTTTTAATAAAATTAATATAAATATAATATAAATATTTTCCCTTGTAGTAAATGTTCTTTGAAAGCATCATTTAACCTCTGCATAACACTGCAAAATATAAAAATAACATAAATGAACCATGCATTGGCATGATGTAGGATACTTAGAGTGTGCAAAGTTTTTCTTCACAGCCAATTTCTATCTCAAGATAATGTCCTAGACAAAGAATTTATGGATCAAAAGATGTTAACATTTTGAAGAATCCTGAGACATTATAAGATAAAGTAATTGTTGGGGTGCCTGAGTGGCTCAGTTAAGCATCTGCCTTCAGCTCATGACCTTAGGGTCCTGGGATCTAGCCCCACATTGGGCTCCCTGCTCAGCAGAGAGTCTGCTTCTTCTTCCTCTCCTTCTCACTCTGCCCCTCCCCTGTTTGTGCTCTCTTTCTCTGGAATAAAGAAAATCTTAAAATAAAAAGTAATTGTTTTACTATATTTTTCCCAGCAATGACTAGTCTCATTTCTACAAATCTTGTTAATTTCATAAGTGGAAAAATGGTGCCTCCCTGTTACTATTAATTGCATTTCTTTAACTATTATGTACACTGCATTCTTTAAAAAAAAAAGATTTATTTATTTGAGAAAGAGTGAGTGAGAGAGCACAAGCAGGGGCAGAGGGAGAGAAATAAGCAGACTCCCAGCTGAGCAGGGAGGCTGGCACGGGGCTCCATCCCAGGACCCTGGGATCATGACCTGAGCTGAAGGCAGATGCTTAACTGACTGAGCCACCCAATCTTAGAAACTTAATTCCCATCCTCACTCCAAACTGCACTTTACTGACTGGGAGTATAGTCAGGTAATCCAACTGAGAGAATTTAAATGCCAGAAGCCTTTTGAGGAATTGTTTTGATGATGACTGTCATTTGGTTAAAAGGAAACAACCAGAAATGTATCAAAAGTTAATCAAACTTTTCATCTCTTTTTCCCTAGTAAAAAGTCTTCCTGAAGAAATGAGAAATGATTATCATTAAATGCCTAACTGGGAAAGATGGGTTTCAAATCTAAAAGATGGGTATCAAACCTGACACCATCACATAAGCTAAGAAGCCTCCTGATTCACTTCACATTGACTTGAACACTGGCGTACTGCAGAGTGCAACACAAATTTGTAAATAGCTCTCAGGGGGAAAAAAAAAAAGCGAGGTTCAAAGGGTTTAGTCCCATCAAGTTTAAGAAAAAAATAAGAGACCTTAAGATTCTTAAAATTATTCCTTGGGTTAAGATCTGAAAGTAAGATTTTTAAACGAAACTTCAGAAACATGTCATAAGGATGACTGTTACACATAGACAAGAGACATCTAGTTTTCATTATTTCCTCCATCAAAGATAACCACAAATATGTGTCTTCCCTTGAGAAAAATGAAAATCAAGACCCTTTTTTAAACTAGGTATGAGGAAAGGAACATTCACAACCAAAATAAAACAGAAAATGCTTTTAAATTAGCTTTTTAAGCAGACCTTAATAAATGAAAGTTTCATAATTTATGATCAATCACTACTGGGAAACTAGTCAAAAGTAATTTCAATTGCCTTATAGGTATGTGCTTTTTGAAGTAAAAATTTGCAAGACAATGCACATGTGATTTTGAACCATGATTTTACAAAACTGCTTTAAAATGATGGTAAAATTATCTATACTGATTTATTTCTTCTTATTATAGCACCAAGTATTCCTGCAGAATGCAAAGATCTGTCAGCAACATCGCTAACACTCAACTGAGCTTAGAAGATTTAATTCCTTCTCAGTCAAAATACAATTCAGAAAAGGATCTGGCTGACAAAGTTTTCAGCCCAGGCAAGTTTTTTTTTTTCCTTGGGTTTTGGTAGACAAAAGATAAATTAGACCTTCCTTTCATGCTAATTTAGGGCACTAGTTTGGCCATTTAATCTTTTTATCCTGGTAGAGGGGGATTGAGAAATAAAAAAATGAAATGTAAAACATCACCAGAATGTGCCTGGAAGAGGTCTTGATAGAAACAGTTGATGAAGGTGGGGGGACACAGTCGGTTCCCAAAAGTGAGTTTGTTCAGATGTTATGTGAGGGTGCTCCTTACATGCAAACCCCCCCCCCAACACACACACTTCACATCTCCGTTTACTCAGTCACTTGCTCATTTGTTCAATCATTTGGTCACTCATTCATTCATTCATTCATTCATTCATTCAAGAATTAATAAGTACCTACTACTGGCTCTGAGGTTATAAACCAGAACAGAATGATCCCCAAGTTAAATCCTAGAGGACAAAGACACGACCCACTGACAAAGTACTGTCTACTATCTAGAGAGATAGGAACAGAAAAAAGATGAAGCAACTCATGATACCCCCAACTACAGCTCATGTGGTTTTGGAGGTCTAAGAGAGCCACATATTAGAATTCCAAGCTCTGAGGCAAAATTTCACAAGGGACCTCCTGTATGCTATGACCCATGGAAAGATTTTCACCATCCATTTTGGAGATATCTCTTCTATCCAGGATCCATCAAATACCATATTTATCTCTAAATCCATATGACCAAATTACCCCAAATTACAATTTGGGGTGAAAATAATGACCAGTGCTCCAAGATGTCCCCGCTTAGAAGGCATGTTGAGTCAAGAAAACTTAGGCCCTGACCTCCAGGAATGATAAACTCTCTAGCAAATGACAGAGAGTAGCATTGGTAGTGGTGTGTAGAAAAGATAAACCACTTTCTTTTGTTCCAAGGCCTAAAAGCGGCCATTGTATACTATCTGCTTGCTGGATTTGTGTTGCTTCTATTGCTGTGTTAAAAGAGCTATTTCTGGCGCTGACCCCTGTATAAAAGCTGGGGTGAGCTGAGCTTTTCTGCCTATTAGAGTGAGCAGTAGAGCAAAGGGTAAACCTCTCTGAGTAGACGGGTCAGAGTACACAGACACTGATTCAGATTTGGCTGACAGCGCCAGGCAAGGCATTTCTAATCTCCCCAGTTAGCACTAAATCAGCATGGTGTACACGAGCCCTTGACAGAGGACAGACAAATGGGACTCACTAAAAGGATAAATAAAGAGTGGCCTGGTGAAGCACACTCTGAATAGGATCCAAAGCCCTCATTCCTCAAGCTAAAGATGCTCGGCCGAACCCACATCCATTCAGGACAAGTCTTGGCTCTTCTGTAGTAAAATGACGCCTTCTAGTCTGATCCTGAGAAAACAGACGATACCCATTCCAAGAATTCAGAACTCGGTAATTAAATGGCATACTCTTACCTCCCCCTCTATTTACTGTTGCCTGGAGAAGAGAAAAGCCAAAGCAAAAATTAGGAAGATGCCATCCGAACCATTGTCGTTACCCAGGGCAGGGTAATTCATGGCTTGATTTTTTTTTTTTTTTTTTCAGGCCCTCCTGACAATCGATCCTGCCAAGCCACAGAGCAGAAGAAATGTGACCGAGCAGGAACGTGAGCTCTTTTCTGCGGTGTTCTGTTCAAGCTTACAAACACATCCAAAGAAGGGAAGGGAGGAGACACAGACAAAAACTGAGACAAAATGACCCTTAAAAGGAACGCTGCCACTGGTTTGCTGTTATATAACTAAGAGATTCTCCTAACACGATGCATGGGCTGTCTTTTCAGAGCACTTTTTGCGTCATCCTAAACACTCCACCAAGTGTCATCTAAGAGACTCTATGATCCCCGGTTTACCGATGAGGAAACAAGCTGAGAGACGCTAATTAACTCACCCATGATCACACAGCCGGTGAGTGAGAAAGCTGGGATCCCGACTTTGCTTGGGGTGAAGACTAAAAATCTTGCTTTTCATCATCCTGCTATACCAATATAACATCCTGTTAAGTGTGTAAACAGAATTTTTAGATATTAAATCCCATTTAAATCCAGCAGAGTAACTTGCTGTTCAAAGGACCCCTAGGGTGAACCATTTTGAAAAAATCAGCAGCAGCACTGAGAGTAAACCACCCCTTGATTTAACTTGTAAATTCAAATTTTTGGTGATCATATCTGATGAAAACAAGGCCAATCTGCAAAATGCCAAATGTGGTGTGCCTGCCAGCATCCACCAACTTCCAGGAGTGATGGCGGAAAAGGGGGCAGCAGTGGCTGCGGCCCCCTCTGAAGAGAAGTCTTTAACTCTGTGCACTCCCCTACATGAACAAGGCTCAAAATGCTCACTTCGTCTACAACTCCTGCAAAGCTAACTCATAACTTGCTTTCACACTAGAAGCAAGGAATCACAGATCTCCTTAGCACCGGGAAACTAAGAGTCTCTCACCCTCAAGAAAAGAAGATGTTAATCTACCTGACAAATGACCTAATAAGGGAAGACTGCAAAGGGTGGTCTGGAGAAGTACTGACAGGAAGGGTCTGGGCCCAGGTCTTCTGCCTCCTCCTACATAACCCAGTACTTCCTCAAAGCCAGCCCAGGTGTATTTCAACAGCTTAACCTCCTATCCCAAAATAACAGAGCAACTTGTCACGAACACAACACCAAGGGGCAAGTCTAAACTTTATTGAATGTTACAACAGTCAGCTATTTTATAGATTCCAAGACCTTGGGAACTGCTTAATATAAGAGAGATGGGCTATAATTTAGAAATGTCATAATGGGGATAAATGTCACTATGGAATGATCAAACCAGCTTAGGAAATGAAATTGGAGCTTGTAAAACAAAAATGTGTACTGGGATAAACAGGTCTTATTTCTATAGAAGGTACATAAAATAACTGAGTTTTCTTAAAAGTTTTAGAAAAAAGAACAGTAAGGGTATTTCAAATGAAATGTAAAGACATTTGCTCTATGTAAAAGGAAAGGTTGTGAGGGAAATTAGGCAAGAAATAACTCTTGAATTCTACCTACAAGCTGACTCCAAGTTCATAAAATAAATAGCTAATCCATTAGGAAGTTTCTTTTGCCAAACCATGATATTAAAGGTACTAAATATTTCATGTCTACATAGTCCTTAGCAGAATATTACCCTAAGTATCCTTTATTATTTATGTCATAGTAATATATTTTCCAATGACTATCACTACAAAAACTACTAATAGGGGATAACACTTTTTTGCAAATCTAATGACCTGTTTATTTTTGGGGGGTCACAGAGCCCCATTCTTTATCTCTGTCTTAAAATCTTAAAACCTTAAAAAATATGATATTTTAATATAAATCTAACAACTTTTACTCCCCCTCTCAAGAAAATTAAAATACTACCTGTTTAAATTCATGGGGGGAAAATGCTGGAATCAGGAATAAGGTTGTTTTGCACTTGGGTCTAGGAGCTATCATTTTCCTAAGTACCTTCCATGTAAGTCGGTCACTTAGTTTGACCACCTCCCTCTAATTAAACATTAGATCCAGATAAAATTCAAAAATAACCTAGAGATCCACCTAACTGCTCATTTTACAGATGATAAAAGTGAGGCACCAAGATGACAAAGGATAGGCCTAGAGTCATAAGACTTGTTCACAGAAGTCAGGGATACACCTGGAAACACCAGGTTCCTATCACTGCTGCTCTGCTCTCTTCACTACACCACATGACCTCCCCCTGGACGCAGGCAAGAATGAACACCTACCTTAACCAGTGAGGCTGGGAAAAGCAGCAGAGGGAGCACACAAAGGAGAGGGGTAAGGACGAGGCTGTTGCTCGAGCCCATTGCTATATTCTGTGAGACCATCTACACTACCTTGAGGACTTGGCAAAGCTCACAGAGGCCACAGTTGAGCCAGAGAGGTCTGCAGCTTTAATATGAAGCCTTACTAGGCTATTTCTTATTTTTTTTCTCATCTTTAAAATAAGACATTATAATATTATACTTCCTAGGATTGAGATTACATGAGCTGTGTTTGCGAAATTCACATTACAAAGTAAGAGGTCAGCGGGCACTTGAGTGGCTCAGTTGGTTAAGCATCTACCTTTGGCTCAGGTCATGACCTCTGGGTCCTGGAATCAAGCCCAGTGTCAGGCTCCCTGCTCAGTGGGGAGTCTGCTTCTCCCTCTGACCCTCCCCTCAACTCATGCTCTCTTAAATAAATAAAATCTTTAAAATAAAAACAAAGTACATGGTCAATAAACAGTAACTATTAGTACAAGATGTACACTCTCTTTTGCAGCAAAGCCTTAACTTCCTCCTCCCTCTACCCCCAATGACTATACATCAGTGGTTCCCACACTGACAACAGATTGCTGGGTTCCACTCAGAGTTTCTGGGGTGGAGTCTGAGAATGTGCATTTCTAACAAGTTCCCAAGTGAAGCTGATGCTACCATACTTTTGCTTTGATAGTTTTCTCCTCTATTTGCAAAAACCTCTACACTTTGAGAAGCACAACTTCCTGTTTAGTTAACTGACCTTATACGATGTTCCTCTATCTAGCATTTCCCTGATGAGGTGAAATTTAAGGCTGCTTGCTAAAACAGAAGAGAGGAAGCACAGCAAAAGGAGACTGTACAAAAACTTTTTAAAAAAATGTAATCCCAGGGGCGCCTGGGTGGCTCAGTTGTTAAGCGTCTGCCTTTGGCTCAGGGCGTGATCCCGGGGTTCCTAGGATCAAGCCCGGCATCGGGCTCCCTGCTCCGCTGGGAGCCTGCTTCTTCCTCTCCCACTCCCCCTGCTTGTGTTCCCTCTCTCGCTGGCTGTCTCTCTGTCAAATAAATAAAATCTTAAAAATAAATAAATAAGTAAGTAAATAAATAAATAAATAAATAAAATAAATAAAAAAATAAAAATAAAAATGTAATCCTAAATCCATGGGCCCCATAGGTCAAAATGCTGAGCATGGTTTTATGTCCTGTGGAATTGTACTTTTCTGTGAGAAATAATCTTGAATATCAGAACAAAAGACACTACGCTGGAATGCTTCTCTCTCCCATTTTAGCAAAATCTCATTAACTTGGACCAACTATAGGAAAGGTTCGTCTACTGGTGAACAATTACAATGACAAAGAATTGCTTAATAAATGTCATGGCATTACTCTTAATTTAATTACCTTGACCTAAGCAAGGTCAAGGGAAAGCTTAACTGGCTGCTTAAAGGAGGGACGCTACTCATCACTTCCCACCTCAAAAACCTGCCATGGCTTCCATGGCCTCGCTATAGATGTCCGTCTTCTTTAGCCCAACATGAAGGCTTCCGAAAGCCTATCGTCCTCGATGAAACTACATTCACCGTGCACTCCAGGCAGAGAATTACATCCCGCTCCCATTACAGCAAAATCTGCCTGCTCCAACCTGTGTCTGAACCAATCCATCCTTTAATAAAAGCCCTACTCAGATGCCACCTCTTTCATATACCATTTCTAGATCCCTGAATCCTGTATCACTCTTTTTAATTCCAGTACAGTTAACCCACAGTGTTCTATTAGTTTCAGGGGTACAATAGAGTGATTCAACGATCGTGCGTATTACTCAATGTACATCATGATAAGTGTACTCTTTAATCCCCTTACTTCACGCATCCCCCCGCCCCCCGCCCACCTCCCCTGTGGTAACCATCAGTTTGTTCTCTAAAGCTAAGAGTCTGTTTTTTGGTTTCTTTTTTCTGTGTTCATTTGTTTTGTTTCTTAAATTCCACATGAGTGAAATTGTAGGGTATTTGTCTTTCTCTGACGTATTTCACTTAGCATTATGCTCTCTAGTTCCATCCATGTTGTAGCAAATGGCAAGATTTCATTCTTTTTGATGGCTGAGTAATATTCCACTATATATATCACACCCTCTTTATCCATCCATCCGTCAATGGGCACTTGGGCTCCTTCTATAATTTGGCTATTGTAAATAATGCTGCAATAAACCTAAGAGTGCATAAATCTTTATGAATTACTGTTTTCATTTTCTTTGGGTAAATACCCCGGAGTGCAATTGCTGGATCTGAAGGTAGTTCATTTTTCATTTTTTGAGGAACCTCTATACTGTTTTCCACTGTGGCTGCACCGGTTTGCATTCCCACCAAGAGTGCATGAGGGGTCCTTTTTCTCCACATCCTCCCCAACACTTGTTGTTTCCTGTCTTTTTGATTTTTAGCCATTCTGACAGGTGTGAGGTGACCTATATACTCTTGTAATAACTCTATTATACTGAGAAGCCTGAAATTTTTAAAAAAAGTAACACATGTGAATATTAAAATCTCTACCCAGATACAGCACCGCTATTAATAATTGGAATAACTAGAAGTAACCACTTTGTCCTTCAGGTGAATGAGTGAGTAAAACCATGGCACACCCAGACAGTGGAATACTGTTCAATACTAAAAAGAAATGAGATATCCAGCAATGAAAACACACGGAAACCCACAGCATGCACAATACAAAGAGTGAACCGCAATGTAAACTGTGGACTTTGGGTGATGAGAAAGCGTCCTTGCAGGTTCAACAACTGTAACAAACTGCCACTCTGATGGAGGACATGGACAGTCTCAGAAGCTGGGGCCGAGGGTGGGGGTGGAGACTCTATAATATTAGCTCAATTTTGTTGTGACCCTAAAACTGCTCTACAAAATAAAACTCACGATGTTTTATATAAAGTGAGTATCTGTGTCTACCATCCATCTATCTGGATCACTTTTCGGACTTCAGAAAACCTAGACCAGTTTCTGGCACTATCACCGTCGTAAGGATAACTAGTTTATGGAGGGTTCGGTTAATAAGGAAAGATATCAAGTAAAACATAAACACTGGGTCCCAGTGAGTTTAAGAAGAGACAACCAGCATGCAGTGCGTTTCCTCCTCAAGGAAAAAATTACATAAATATTTCTTTCTCTTCTGTTTCAAAAGTCTTTACAGGATTGTAAGAATTTTTAAAGCTTCTTTCCAATCACCATAGGAATTGACTGCAAATGCCTCCTGGAGTTTTACTAATGCTATTTCGGGATTGAGGAGGGAGGGCAGGGAAACCTACGTTTCTTTTAATACTTTCCAGGGACATTTACCTCAGAATCAAGTTACTATTTTCTTATGAGATCTCAATGCCACTCTACTGATTTAATGAGGTCAGGGATGGGTTTTTTTTCAATCTCCAGATATGGCAGAGTTTACAGGACAAAGTCCGATCGGCCCCTCCACACAGCGGGTTTCATCAGACACTTAAGTGAACATCCAGCTTGGCTGCATTATTGGGTTTTAATAATATGCCTCTCAAATCACAAGGTTTAAAAAAAATCACACTATACTGAATGGTTTACATTAGTTTCATTAATGTCTGAATTTCAGCAAAATCTTTCATCTGGGAATTGTTCCAAAATATAGGAGTTTCTGTCACTAATAGAAGCCATTCCAGTGGAGCATGTGTTTCTGTAGCTTTACTCCCATGACTAAACGTCTTTTCAACGTCCTTTTATTTATTATGACAGACACAGTCCTATCATTCCCTTAACATCAGAACCCTTAAAGTTTTGTTAACTCTTTGGATGGTGGAGAGACTCAAAAGGAAAGGCCAACAATAACAATAACACCCTGGTCATATTTTGAGCACTGAGCATGTACCAAAGTGTATGAGCTCTTTACATGCATTGTCTCCCAAGGACACACTTTGTCTGACGCTGGCAGACGCATTTCACAGCAGGGCATGGGAGAACAAAAAGTTTGCAGAGAGCTTTTAAGGAGAAGCAGAAAACAGTTCCTACCATTTGGCAGGTGGACTCTGTGTGTTAGCTTCCTATCTGTAAAGTGGGGATGAAAACACTCAGCCCGCATGAAATATTTCTTGAGGAAACGGATGAGATAACGGAGGCAGAGTACCTCAAATTGTGACTGTCCCACAGTGGACCTGTCCTCTGGTATTTTTAAGACTTTTTTTTTTTTTTTTTTTTTTTTAAGATTTCTATTTTTACTTATTTGAGAGACAGCGCACAAGCAGTATGGGGGGGGGGGGCGGAGTGCGCAGAGGGAGAAGCAGACTCCCCGCTGAGCAGGGAGCCCAAAGCAGGGATCGATCCCAGGACCCCGGGATCATGACCTGAGCCGAAGGTAGATGCTTAAGTGACTGAACCACCGAAAGTCCCTTTTTAAGACACTTTTAAGGACAGAATCTAAAACTTCGATAATGTCACAGAGTCACCAAATTGCCTTTAAAATGCTTCCTTTCTCACTCCCCTTGTCATGCTCAGGGCCTTAATGCGGACTGCAGAAATCCTCTCCTGAGCTCTAATAATAAATAGTTAACCAACCCGGTCGCGTGCCTTCCAAATCCATAGCCCACGTCAATAGTTTCCCAAACATATACATTGCACAATGCTATTCACTGAGCACCGACCACCCTCCGGCTACGGCCTTGGGCACTGACAGCGCAGCACAGACCAAGAGAAACAGAGGAGGACAGAAACAAGTACTGCAGGGTAAGTGCTATGAAGGCAGTAAACAGGGTGTAGGTGATGGTGGGGGCAGACAGGAACACCCCCTCAGAATGGTATTTAAACTAAAGTATAAAGGGTGCGACGCATCTAGCACACAAAGAACTACTTCAGGCCGTGAGAGTAACAACTGCAAAGACTCTAAGATGGGAAGGGACCTGGCACATCTAACTAACAGATCCTGTCAAGATGCACCCTAAAAACGTCCACAACCAGTGATGCAAAAACCTGTTTAAAGCTTCAGAGGCAAAAAATTGCTTTTATATATTTTATATATGCTTTTATATATACTGCAGTGAGATGATGGACCACAGCTTTTGTTGGGAACCGGAAAAAGTCAAAGGTCTCCAGCACATTGGTGACCTCTGACTTAGAGCATTCTCAGGAAAACAGAGTGTAACCCTATAGCAAAACAGGCACTCTTGTAATGGGATTCTCACTATCACTGAGGTTAGTTGAGCTTAAAATAAAATCAAGAATTGACAAAAAAAATTAAAAAGCATGATTCTGAAGAGAAAACATTTAACTTAAAGGAGGGTGTGTCTACATAATGTTGGCAGAACTTTCATGTGAATTAAAGTACCAGTGACGGGGCAGAGAAAAGTGCCTAAAGCTACAAAGAGACAAGTGGCAATACCATTTTTAGAAAATGGAGGGGGAGGAGGAGGAAAAGAAGTCGGGGGGTGGAGAAGAAAGAGGGGGAGAGGAAGGAGGAGATAAGGAAGGAGGAAGAGGGGAGGAAGGGGGACAAGATGGGTGGGGTTCGAGACCAAACCAGGGGGACTGCATCTAGAGGGTCAAGCTAGCAGAAATCCTGCAGATATTTAATTCCCCGACGTAGAGATAAGAACAGAAGAATCCGCAGACTTCCAGTGATTTGATTATAATTAGTCAAGCCTAGGCTTATGATCTTTTAATACCACTTATCTTGCAACATTCTAGAATGGATTAGCAAAGAAGTCTTTTTAATGTATTTAGGGGGAAAAGCAGTAAACTCAGGAGTCAGCATGAGTTCCCCAAAAATACCAAAAAATCTTATTCATTTTTTCTTTGTTTGTAAAAAGTAACCAGTGCATCAGGAGCTCGTAGGAAACACTGCATATCTGGCAAATGACCCATCCTGGATCACATCTTTGAGGAAGGAAGGAGAAAATGAGACAGGCAAATCTAACTAGGTGAAAAATAACAATAAATTATGCATATTGATGGCGTTACTGCCAGCTTAACAGCAGCACAGAATGGTGAGAAAGGACCAGGAGAGAGAAGTGAGGGCGAATGAAAAGCAGGGGAAATGAAAAGCAGAAGATTCTGGGTGGGAAAGAGAACAAGGAAGGCGCGAAGGAAAAGATGGGAATTTTTAAACAAAAATTTAACCTGCCAACAAGAAAGAAAAGAAAAAGAAGAAAAAGAAAAAGAAAAAAGAAGCAAAAAGAAAAAAGAAAAGAGAGAAAAGAAAAAAAAAAGAAAGAAAAAAAACCAACATGTGACCTACCTCCTCTACCCAATATGGTAGAAAAGTAGCCACATGCGGCTAAATAAATTTAAATTAGTGAAAATAAGATAAAATCTCAAAATTCAATTCCTCCATCACACTAGAAACATGTCAAGTGCTGGTGGTTACTGAACTGAACTCCCATCATCACCGAAAGTTCTCTAGGACAGCATGAAGTAGAGAAAGAACACTTTTCCTCTGGTTTTCATGAATGCCATACTTTCTTGAGTACCAAAACAGAGGTAAGCTGTGGCTACATTACACACACACACACACACACACACACACACACACACACAGAGAGAGAGAGAGAGAGAAATTGCAAATGTCAGAGGAGATACACTGTTTGGTTTTAGATTTTACAGCTCATTATTATGCACGCTGGTACCCGGCCTATGGGTGGGGGATGATCACTACAGAGGACAGCTTTTAATTTAGATAGAAAATTCTTTTAATTACTGCTAACAGAAGGGTCTGATATGAGCCTCAGGCCAGGAGTTACATCCTTTGGAGTCAAGGTCCTTTTAGAAAAGGAAAGGCTCTCCCACCTCAACCCAGGAGGCTGGAATGTGACCTCTAAAAGCACTAAAACAAGGTAGAGAAATGTGGACAGGCCTACTTCGGTAAGATGTCTTTGGCATTATTGTTATCTGTAATTTCTCATTGCATATTATGAACTATGTATTGATTTTGTTTCCTAACTGAATTGTAATCTTCTAGAAAGCAGAGATTTCTACATCCCTTCAAGCAAATAGCATATTGCTGAGCACAGAGCAAGTGAACAATTAATATAAATTATGCTAGAAAAATCCCAGTCTAGCAATTCTCAGCTGTTTATCTGAAATTCATTTTTCTTGACTATATTTCTGAGTATCATTTCACACAGAAAGCATGCAGGACTTGGAACAAGCACCACAGATTCAAATCCTGGCTGTGACTCTCCAAATACTCGTATATATGGACCTAAGACTATTGGATTCACAGAGTGGAAGCCACTGCGGAATCTTTGAGGGAACCATTTAAGTGGGATGGTGATGAAAGAAACCAGTATGCAGAAAGCCTCTAAGATCAGGACTTTAGTACAAGCCTCTCGGAATCTATCCGCACACCTCCGCACTTTTGAGGCAAGATTTTCCCCTCTCCTCCTGTGTGACTCCACCCTCAGACCCAGGGAACTACGATGCCCCAAGACATCACTAGAAGGAGGAAAACCAGGCACACTTTAAAAATTACATTACTGTGGATACATAATTACTTTATTTGAGTTACCTCGAGTAAGTTAACTCATATATTTGGTCAGGTAATGGCCATCAGATCAGGGGAAAATTCGAAGTCCTATAAGAAGTAACAAGTGCTGGTGAGGATGTGGAGAAAAGTCCCTTGTGCACTGTCAGTGGGAATGCAAACTGGTGCAGCCACTGCAGAAAACCGTATGGAGGTTCCTTAAAAAATTAAATATAAAAACACCGTATGACTCAGTAATTCCACTACTGGGTATTTACCCAAAGAAAATGAACACACTAATTCAAAAAGATACATGTGTCCCTATATTTACTGCAGCATTATTTACGACAGGTGTCCAATGATAGATGAATGGATAAAGAAGGTGTGTTGTGTATACACAATGGAATATTACTCAGCCATAAAAACAATGAAATCTTGCCATTTATGACAACATGGATGGACCCAGAGGGTATTACGCTACGTGAAGTAAGTCAGACAGAGAAAGGTCAAATATATATATATATATATAATCTCGACTATATGTGGAACCTAAAAAACACAACAAATGAATGAAAAAACAGCATCAGACTCATAACTACAGAGAACAAAATGGCAGTTGCCAGAGGAGAGGTGAGTGGGAAATGGACGAATCAATGTAGGGGATTAAGAGATGCAAACCTTTAAAGATTTTTTTAATTTGAAAGAGAGAGAGAGAGAGAAAGCCTGCACCAGCAGGGTGAGGGACAGTGGGAGAGGGAGAAGCAGACTCCCCACTGAGCAGGGAGCCTGACTTGGGGCTTGATCCCAGGACCCTGAGATCATGACCTGAGCCGAAGACAGACACTTAACTGACTGAGCCACCCAGACGCCCCAAGAGATACAAACTTTTAGTCATAAAATAAGTTAAGATCCGAGGATGACATGTACAAAACAGAGAATATACTCGATAATATTGTCAATAACATTGTAATAACTTTGTATGGTGACAGGTGGCAACTACACTTATCACAGTGAGCACTGAGTAATGCAGAGTAATTGTTGAATCACTATGTTGTATCCCTGAGACTAATATAATGTCGCATGTCAGTTACACTTCAATGAAAGAGAATTTGAAGTCCTACACGTATGTTTTCTAATAACCTGATGCCTTTAACAGATCCTGTTTCCATTTTTAAAAGTTTCCTACCTGCCCTGCAGATATTTCAGGTCTTTCTAGTCTAGACAATTCCTCATTCCATTCCTCCAGCAAAATTAATCTCTGTAGGACATTTACACTGAACATAATACCATATTTATTCATGCACATGTAGGAAAAATGGAAAAGTGTAACAAGCTAAAGGACTTAGTACACCCTCTCCCCAGCCTCAAGCTAAAGAATTAGTCTTTTTCCAAGGAAGTAACTTCAACATTTGTTTTCAAACAATTTTAGTTCGATGTCACTAATGCATTTCACAGAATAAATTCACTTATAAAAGAGGAATACAAAGGGACTTACAGAGAAATAATGTATTAAATTATATCTCTTATAAGAGGCAGCATCATATAATAAAGAGGGCATGAATTTTAGAGTCACACAGGATTCAGTTCAAATCCCAACTCTGCCACCAACCAACTTTATAACTAGGCTACAGCTGGCCTTTACAGGACTTAGCATAAATTGGAAAAAAAGTGCCTCCTCTGGGCGATCATAACCCTTACCTGCTTCTTCAATCAATGACCCTCAAGCAGTGAACAATTTGTACAACTATATGCAGTTACCCTGTAGACATAAGTATGACTTTAGAAAAATCTCTCTAAACTCCAATCACCTCATTTCTAAAATGAATACACTACCATCTACACCTCATCGGGCTGGAGGGAGGATTAAACAGGGTGAAAGAGATAAAGCACTTGGCATGGAGCCTGGAGAATCAGGACTGACTCTCCAGGAAATATTAGTTGTCACCTCGACGCTTCCCCGTGGCCCGTCGTCTAGATGGTCAATATCCCTGGAAGTTCCTATTAAGAATGGATTATACTCTGCCACTGAAAGTAGTTAATGCATTCCAGGATTAGGCATTGCCTAGGAGCTTTAGACCAGATGTTGGAAGTTGACTTAGCACTTGAGGGTTAAAGCTTGCTCTCTGCATGTCCCACTGCACTCACAGTACTAATCATTTAACCTGTATCTTCTCCATTCCATTTCTTTCTAAATTGATTGCTTGTTGTAACCATATATTGTAGTACACAGGACACTAGTTTTAAATTTCACTCCATAAATTCCATCTGGGAAAGCTTTTAAATCCACCCAATGACTGTAGTGGGTAAATAGCAATCTTACCCACATAAACCCCAAACCCTAACCACTCCCATGATGTGCAATCATTTCTACTCTGGGAACAAATCTGAATTCTTTTTTCCTAAATTAAAAACTCATTTTAAAGAAAAGTAGTATTAAACTACTCCATAAACATAATAAACCACACTTAAATCTTGGTTGCAATAAATATCTTTTGCCTACAGCTATTAGATTCCACAAGTGCATTTTTAAGTTTGCCAGCAAAATAGTGTATTTATTCTGACCATGATTTGCTTTCTGTGGTTTGATGTTCTCTTGTGTGTGTTTCTGATGTTTAGAAAGAGGGGGGAGTCTGTCCAGAAACCTGTAATAGATTTATTCAGGAGACATGAATGCTATAAAAGATCACCATTTCATCACTGTGAGGTCAGTTTAGGCCTCAGGACAATAATAGCGAATGGTGGTACCTTTGGCCCTCGATGCTTCCTTAAATGATTGGTTAAGACTGAAAATCAGTTTGAAAAATGAGCAAATAACCTAGCAAGAGTGAAAGATGCTGGGCAAGTATTTCACTGGATGTCCTGACCAGCTCTTTACAACGAGCTGTGACTTATCTATGCTCAACTACAGAAACTGTCAGGGGCTGGGGAAGAAGCTTGCTACAGTATTACGAATAATCACTTACACAAGTTATTCAGTGTAGATGGTACAGGTAAAAAGGATCTGGAGTAGCACAGAGGACTTAGAAGTATACAGAAGTTATCCCAAATCCCAAAGTCAGCCATTGACATTTAACATCCACTGGCCTAGATCCAAGATTCCATCCTAACAAAAACTCTGGGTTGCAGCTAGTGGCCGCCATACAAGGGACTCGAGAAGACCAACTAACGACAGGGCTGGAACAGAAGGGCTGACTTGTACATCACCACCCACCCCATAACCAAGAAAGTCCTCACCCCAATCCTATAATCTAAAACCTCTTAGACTATAAATTTATTTCTCATACTTAAAAACCCTGACAATTATTCATAAAAGCCTATTTTAAAATTCTATAAAATTACATTACAAAAAATCTTTAGTTGGTAATTTCTTTAACCCCAAGTTTGTCATTTCTAAGGTAGCAAGCTGAATTATCTACACATATTTTTTAAGCTTCAGGCAATTTGAAACCTAAAAACATGATGAAAATAATTCAGCCAGTGGTAATGTAATTGGTATGACTTCTCCAAGAGGTGATTTGATAATATGGGGTTTACAAAAATAAAGATATACATTCTTGTTCACCAAAAATGTACTTGAAAAAAGATAACAATGACAAGACCACTAGATTTTTCATCAAAATGTGACTATTTCCATGAGAAATCTGGAACAACCTAAAAATCCAACACCAGGGAACTGGCTAACCAAACTCTATGATGGAATGTTAGTATATTTATTATCTAGCCATTTAACAAATAACTACTTACTGATACTTAAAAGATGCGCAAGATTGTAAGTTACAAAACCCTCAAGAATATGTACAAATTGATCCTATTTTTGTTACCCTGTGTACACACTAATAAAATGACTTGAAAGATTTAAACCAAGGTATCACTGGGTGATAGGATTTCTGGTATTTTAAGTTTTCTTCTTTTAGTTTATCTGTATTAGTCAACTTTTCTACAAGGAATAGACATTGATTTTGCAATTAAAAAATAGTTTTAATAAAGACCTTAGGTTTCATTTTACTCCTGCTTACACTTAACAGATTGAAACTTTGCAGATCATTACATTTTTAAGGTGTAATAACTTGTGAACACCTCTGAAATCAGTAATGTAACACCTGTGGCTCACATTCAAGTGAATTAATTTAATCAAAAAATTCACTGAGAACATATGTGCTAAGTGTTCTCCTATAGCTGGGTATGTAAAGATAAATAAAGTTATTTCCCTGTCTCTGAGGAGTTCACAGTCTATAGAGAATGAGATAAAGGCAAGCAGTAATTCCTACAGAGTTAGAGAAAAGAAATATGTACAAAATCTTATGGGCTCAGGATGGAGCTACTTACTGGGCTACAAGGAGTTCAGGAACTGGGTAGCATTGAAAGATAGTCTGTTAAGAGGACAAAAAGGGACAAAGCCTTGCAGACACAAGGAACAGCATGTGTGATATAATGAAGATAACAGAACAACATGGGAAGTGAGGGGGCCATTGAGCTGCTGGGCATACCCAGAATGCTTGTAGCATGGGAGAGAACAGCAGGAACTCTTGTAAAGGGGACAGCAAAAGTGAAGAGAGAAATCTTAAAGGGCCTTGAAGGGCATACATAAGTGTTTGAAAATCTTCCAGAAGCACAGAGGAGAAGCGTGTGATTTTCTATCACCAGGGAGAGAAGAATGATCTTATCCACCTCCCACGGCTTTAGCTGTCACCTTTAGAGCATGACTCCCTAAAGTATGCCTTTGGTGCAGACATTCTCTCCTGTACACCAGACCCATATTCCCAACTGCATATTTAATGGTATATTTATCATATCCTTTATGAAGTCTAATAGCTCCCTCAAATTTAAGATAGTCCCCATGAAGCTTTCCATCACATCTTTAAACCTACCCTACTCTGGAAAATCCAGCAGGAATCCTCCTCCTCCTCCCTTCTTTCCTCCCATGTCTCCACATTTCCAAAGTTGGAGAATTTGCCTTAAAATTTTTCAAATCTTCCCTCTCTTACTCCTTCACTTGGGCACCTAACTCGCCTTCAGCGTCTCCCCAGATCTTTGTCGGATTCTGCAAACCCTCTTGCAGATGGGCTGTCTAGCATTCCACAATTCACACGGCACTTCTGCGAACGCTAGGACTGGTCTTCCACAGGACGAAACCAACACCCACTCTCTGCTTTGGAAGCCCCCGAGGGTGCTCTACAGGCCACCACATAAGATGAAAAGTCAAATTGGCTTCTCGTGAGGTTTTCTCCAGCTTCTCAATCTACTATCAGTTTATATAAAGGAGTATCTTAGTATCCTAACCCTTGGTTCAGATCTCTGTGAAAGCCACTGCTTATTATAAGGGCAAAGCAGCAGGGTACAAAACAAGTAAAAAGACTTACAGGAAAACAAGGGTCTCTGCAACAGTGCTGTACTGAACTATGCATATCATGGTCTGTGTCCCCTGTGACCTCTCTGAGGACCAGCATTCTGCCTGGAATACTGCAGGAGTTCAATAAATTTGTTTGACTAAATGAGTGACTTTTAAAAAGCCAAGTAAAAGTCCTTCATCACGTGACATGTACAATTAAAAATATAAACCGTTTTATATGTGACACAGGGGCAATACCGGCCTGTGCAAGATTTTTTTTTTTAAGGTTTATTTATTTGAGAGAGAGAAAGTGCACACAAGCAGGGGGAGGGACAGGGGGAGAGAGAGAACCTCAAGGAGACTGTGAGCTGAACATGGAGCCCAAGGAGGGGCTCTATCCCAGGACCCTGAGAACATGACTTGAATAGAAATCAGAAGTTGGCCACTCAAGCGACTGGGCCAACCAGGTGCCCTGGACCTGTGCAAGACTTTTGATGATAAATTTCTTCTTAAGGACCATCTTTTACCCTAAAATGATTTTTCCATGGGCAACTCTCATCTATAATTCCATCACAGATATCAATCTCACCATGATAAATGTCCCAGCATCGCAGATTGCCCACAAGCTGCCCATTAGTGTAAGAGACTTGTTGTAGAGTGCTGTCTAGGGTCTTAACAAGCCTACAAGTTTTAATCAGCAAAATAAAAACCAACTGATTCCTGGGTTATTTAGCCCTGCTAAAGAACACATTGGAGTGACTTATTTAACTTGCCTTTATATGTACATATACACATGGCCTTAAAATCCAGACAGTTCTAGGACAATACAGATGGTTATTCTCTAATACAAGATCATGAGGTTATCATCTCTTTATCAGAATATAATAAATATAATGTCAACTGCTAGTGACACCCCTCCTATCCTTCCAGCCCCTCCACCACCCTCCCCGGCTGGCTCAGTGGACTAAGTGTCTGCCTTTGGCTCAGATCATGATCTTGGGGTCCTGGGATCAAGCACCACACTGGGCTCCCTGTTCAGGAAGGAGTCTGCTTCTCCCTTTCCCTCTGCCCCTCTCCCCTGCACCTGCGTTCTCTCTCTTGCTCAAATAAAATCTTTTAAAAAATATATAATAAAGATAACATCAAAAGCCTCAAAATTGCTGATCAATATATACTTTGTGACAGAGAACTATGATAAAAAGATACATACTACTGAATGTATTAAGAAAGGAACCAGCTTAATCTGTAATTAACACAAGTTTCATTTTGTAGAGTGTGCTAATTATATGTCCCAATAAATGAGCTCCCCCTTTTGTTCATTTACTTTCCAATTTTAATTATTGCTGCTTCTGGGCTTAAAAAAAAATAAATCAGACTGATTTCTGAAAGCCAACAGCTTCCATTTGCTTAAGGAGTAGAGTTTACTCTTGAATATCTATCAAAGTTGTACATTCCTTAACGACAGCATGATAATAATATTTACCACTGTAATAGTTTACTTCTAAAACACTTACAGATATTTGCATGCTCCAGTGCACACTTGATATTTTGTCTTATTTAATATAAAGAACCCTTTAAGGTAGGTCCTATGTTATTTTACAGATGGAGAAACTGAGGCACAGGGGAGCTAAATATCTTGCTTCAGATCACACAGACTATAAATGACTAAGCTGGGGTCACTCCCTAGAGTCTATACTCTTATCTCCACACCCCATAGGATGAGATCTCCCCCTTAACACACTCAGAGGGGGTATGAAAGATAAAGAGGACTATTTCAGTCTAGGGCGTTCTAGTCAGTATTTCCTCATAAATCTTCAAGCTACATATAATCAACATGTCCAATTTCATTCATATTTTATCACCAATATTGAGTATTAATGTTATTAAAAAACATAGCACATTCTTTTAAACATATATTTTTGAAAGCTTTACCGATTATACTGGTCTGTTATTTCCCCCATTGGACAGCACAACTTTGAAACAGCATGGTCCGATAATAATGTGAGTCACGAATGCAAGCCATAGTTGTAATTTTAAAATCTTTGAGTAGCTATATTTAAAAGTGTGAAAAGAAATAGGTAAAATTAATTTTAATGATGTATTTTATTTAACCAATGTATTAAAAATATCATTTCAACATGTACTCTACATAGATTACTGAAGAGATAAATTACGTTGTTTTCACACTAAAGGTCCAAAACCCTGTGTGTGTTTTGCACTTAGAGCACATCTCATTACGATCAGTGATATTTCACATGCCCCATAACCACATGAGCCCATGATATTGAACAGCACAGTTCTAGAGCTTACATCCAATTCTGTAAAGTAAACCTAAAGAACACGTACTTCTTTCATAAACTCTTCCCCGTGACTACCATATTTGAACTAGAAAGAAGCATACGCCACATGGTCATACCTCAAGTGGCAGTGATGATCAAACACAAATGCTAACTGCAATGTGCTCCTAGACAGCATGAAACTCTAATGTGTCCACCGTGGGTTCACGGACACTTTCCTCAGCGCCAGTCCCATCACCTTATGACTCTGAGGGGCCAACCGGGAGGTTTGAATAAAGAACAGAGAAGTAAAAATATGCAGCTAATTCTTGAAAAACATGCTGTGGGTAAGTCCAATTGTCTTTAATTGCGAAGGACAACATTTCCCCATGTAGTTACCTACATGGAATATAGTTGAATCCGGTCTGCTTACTGACATTTTTTTCAGTTAAAAGTGGATTTTACCCTAAATTCCCTGTCTGGATTCTCTCTCTTAGCAGTCAGTTTGACTCCATCAACATTAGATCGGGGGGAAGAGGGGCGGGGAGGGTGGGGGGGCTCTGGGGCTCCATGGATAGTAAATGCTATTTTTTACCACTTATGTTTCATTTCCTCAACAATTAAGTACATGTTAACCCTACCACCCTCTAATCTTGAAAATGTGAAAAATTAATCTGAGCAAAGGTTGCCCCCCCCCACTTAAGAGGAGGGATAATATCTAGTAAAAATAGATTCTAACCTTTACTGGATTATTCAATTTACAGAGTAAAAAGCAATCAACTGTTAGTGACACCCCTCCTACCCCTCCACTGCCCCCCCCCCCCCAGAAAGGCTGAGGGTGGAGGGAGGGTGAATGTCAAAACAAAAGCCTGTGCTAGAAAATTTATAAGGAAAAAGAACAAACATCCTCCTTGGGAATTACTCTAGGCTACACAGCAAAGAATTATAGCACATAAACTGAGGTTACATAAACACTCTAATAAAATCCAGGGCTTGATTTATAGACGTGGCCTGTCTTGTGCATGCTTCCACAGAGGACCCGCGCCTAGAAACCAGCAAACCCGCCCCCGGCTTCTCCAGCAGCAGTGGAAGAGGCTTTGCTGGGAGTCGCTGGGCTTTCCTGTCAGGGGTGTGGGGGCAGCTGAAGACACCACAGATTAATCCTTCTCTTTTTAAAGACAAGAACTAATGATATTTCACTGCCCGGGTCCGCAGAGGGCTCTCCATCTCCACCCCCAAGCTCCGATCCACCTCACCACCGGGAGCAGTAAGATGCAAGGGGAGGAGCCGGTGGTACCAAACCAAAGTGCTCAGAAAAGGGCAGGTTTAAAGGAGCTTTGCAATTTGCAAATGAAACAACAAGACAGAACTTACCCAAATTCCAGCACAAGGTGCTGGTTGAGAATAACAGCAGTATACCCCTCACACACCCTCAGGCACAGAGAAAGAATTCCTAATACAAAAACAGACTGATGAATGCAGACTGGAGTATCTAAAGGCCCCAGTGAGACACCAGGCAATGCTCCATTTGGTAAACTGGCTTGAAGAGGTTAATTCATCGAATTAGGGAACAAAAAGATGATTCTTTGCCCAACTCCCTTCCACTCCCCCACTCCCACCCCCGGGAAGGACCTGACTTCAGTCCCTGACTCTGTCTAGGCAACTGCGCTAACCTTCTTAGGGCTGGAGTTCCTTCACCCTTCCTGATAGCTACTTCAGTGAAGTACCTTATTCGTTTATCACCGTTCTCCTGCACACTGTTCTTCAGACACCAGTAAATGCAGAGGCAGCCCTGATGAAAAGTGTACCATAATTACGTTCAACATTTCTGAAGGAGGGGGAAGAGGACAAGAAAGGAAAGGGAAGAAAACAAGCTTCACAGAGAGATAAGCCTTACAACGTATGAAGCTGGCATTTTTATTAGATAAAGCTAATTCTACCTTTCAAACAAGATGTTTTATTTTTATCAGCAGCAAGGACGTGGGCTTGGCTGGGAACCCGCGTTACTCATACCTAGCGACATCGGAGGTCTTTGATCATTTATTTCTGAGCCGGTCTTGGGAATAAACTGACAAGTCAGAAAAAGTTCTTCAAATTTTATTTTCTTAATTTAATTTGAGGAATCTAAAGTTCAATAAGACTATCATGAAGCATTTTAAGCTCTGCAAGATTTTTGTAAAGTAACTGTGTCCTTATAATTGTAGCTCCACTTTTACATATAAAATAATTCCAAAATATGTCAGATAATTAGACCGGCCTGTAAGAATGCTGAAAATCACATTGCTGCAATGTGTCTCCAAGCAAAATATTGGCTGAACTCCATGAGAAGCATCTAGGTTTCCATCAGCTGGTTTATTAGGCTCACCTCACAGTGAATGTGCAACTGGAAAGGAACCACAAGACCCCAAATAAACAGCTTCATTTCTGAGTCAATGGCCTTTTACAAGTATTCCTAAAGCCTTCATGCATAATACAGAGGTGTCACTGGTGAGCCTGGGCTAAAACAGATTCTCCCAAAGAAACTTCCAGAACAAGACTGTGAAATAGAACTAAACAGTGCCATCTGGTGCGAGAAAAACAGGGAAAAATATTAGCTAGAACTACAAGGCAGCATCTCGCTTTAAATCTCTACTTGTCCTGGAATTATTGCTTTACTTTTTGCAGAGAAAGGCCCAGTGTTTCATGCACAATTATTTTTTTACACATTGAAAATAACGAGGTTTTTTAAAAATGGAAATATTACTAAGTTTTCCATGAACCTAAACCACCAGTAATTGAGACACATAAACTTCAAAACCATTATCACTCCCGGGACCAGTTTTGATAGAATCTGCTTCATCTATTTCAATAGATACCTTAGGAATCTTATTGATATTTTTATCCTCAGCTTAGCATACTCTCTATTCAATACACTTCTCCTCTATTCCTCTTTTCCTACAAAAAATACCATTGTTCAAGCAATATTCTTCTCATCTTTATAATTTATGCTCAATCTTTTGGTTTCTTTCTTTTCTATTTTTTTTTTTCACAGAGGGGGTGGCTTCTTGGAGTTTTTAATGCTTAATTGAACGCCTATTCTCTGTGCATTCCAGAAACGCCTAACCACTTGCCAATAACAAACACAGTATAATGAAACAGTGATTCCACCAACAATTTACAAGAAGCCAATTATTAATTTTAATAGGCTATTTCTAACAGAAAATTGCAACTCTGCTAATACCATAAATACTTTATAATACAGTCATTCAAAGAATCCAATAAAATTTCCTAGGTTGCCAAAAATGATGATAACCAGTCTACCAGTGGGAAAACAAAACAAATAACAACAAAAAACTAACACAAAGAAACGGGTATTTGAGAAAGAAAATACTACCTCTACCATGACTGGGTTAAAAGACCAGTTTACCAGGGATACCTGGGTGGCTAAGTCGGTTAAGCAGCCGACTCTTGGCTTGGGCTTAGGTTGTGATGTTGGGGTTGCAGGATGGAGCCCCACATTGGGCTCTGCGCTCAACGTGGAGTGTGCTTGTTCCTCTCCCTTCCCTGCTTGTGCTCTCACCTCTCTAAAATAAAGTAAATAAAATCTAAAAAAAAAAGAAAAGAAAAGAAAAAAAGACCAGGGGCACCTGGGTGGCTCAGTTGGTTAAGCTTCAGACTCTTGATTACAACTCAGGTCATGATCTTAGGGTGGTGAGATTGAACCCAACATGGGCTCTATGCTCAGCAGGGAGTCTGCTTCTTTCCTTCTCCCTCTGCCCCTCTCCCCTCTCTCTCTAAAATAAATAAATCCTCAAAAAAAAAAAAAAAAAAAAACAGTTTCCTAGATCCCAGTATAATAAAATAATAATGCATGCCACCAAGATGATTTCTGATCACAGAATCATAGAAACTTGGGGACAGAAAATACTCAGGCCATTTTGAACCAAAGAGGTACATCAACTTTATCTTTAAAAAAAAAAAAAAAATCAAAAAACACGTAAACACTGACACATACACAAAAGTACAAACAACCCCAAAATGCCTGCATTTATTTTTCCTTTCTGAATGGAAGTAATTGATGCAATAAATCCCATAAGTATACAGAAGAGCCAAAATAAAATATGGCAGGCTTTATGCCTCAGGTCTTACGATTTACACTATTACGAATGAACCTGCTGGAATCCCTATGAAATTCATAGTCAGAGCATTCCTTATCATTACTGGGGAGACAGAGGAGAGCGAGACAGAGACAAAGGAGAGAGAGACAGAGAGCAAGAAAAAGAGAAAGATATGTTTGTAAGGATGGGGACAGAACAGGGACCGTAATGAGAACACAGAGCTAACTGTGCCACTATTCTCCTGCTTCAGTCTACATGGGGACATACAGAGAAATGATGGTAGGAGTGGAGAAGAAGAACAAAAATACTTAAATTAGCAAATTTTACAAAAACATATTTATAAGAGGGAGTATGAGGCTTTTTAAATTCCCCTTTCCACAAAACCTTTGCATGTAAGAGCCACACAGAAAGTTTTCCTCTTCAGTAGCCTGTAGATGGTGCTACTATCCTGTTTTTCTTTTGCTTGAAAATGTTGCAGTTTTATCATTAGAGGAAACTAATTCATATTACTTCATTCCTTGCAAAGCTGGGGTGGGGTGGTGAGAAATTATCCTACCTTCTCAATGATCACTCTATACATAGACATGGGTTACTTACTTTAGAAAACAGAAGAGCTAATAAACGCCCCATAAACACTGTTAACATCAAATTACTAGAGATACCTACTGAAAGAAATAATTGGAGGGGTGGAAAAAAGCCATGGAGATCATCTCATCTTATGCCCCTCTACCTACAGACACACACACTTAACATCTGTGAGAGCTGTAGGTTCAGTGCATAGAAATAGTACCGGCGGTGACCAGAAGCTGCTTTGAGTCCTTCCACTTCCACCAAAGAATGCCCACCCCACCAATCCCACCAAGCCCAACAAGGCTAATTATGTAAAACAGCATGCCACACAGTTGTCCTAAGCCTTCCTCTACAGAATTTAGCCACAGAGGTTCTAAGATGGTCCCAGGTCTACTGCCAAGCCAGGGTGCCCTGAGCCCAGGGAAACCTCCTTATAAACCCGTACATCCTTTGTAACAGGGCTGTTCCTTGCATATACATGTTTAAACATCCTATACCATACTTGAGAAGAGCAAACTACACCTATAGAAAAAGTATATTAATTAACTAACCACCTTCTTTACACGATTTACTTGAGCTCCAAAGCAGTACGAACATTTTTTTAATTAGTAAACTTTATTTTTTTAGAGTAGTTTTAACTTCCACAGCAGACGAGCTGAAACTACCCATGCCCCCATACCACCTTCCCACCCCACCACACACACACACAATTTCCCCCACTACAGACATCCCGCTCCACAGTGGTACATTTGTCAGACTAGATGAACCTACGGGGACACGTCATTATCACCCTAAATCCATACTTTACATTAGGGTTCATTCTTAGCGTTAGACATTCTGTAAGTTTTGACAAATGTACAATGACATGCACCTATCATTGTGATGTTGTAAAAAATCATGTCACTATCCTAAAAATCCTCTATTCATCCCTCTCACCCTCCAACCTCTGGTAGCCACTACTCTCTTCCAGAATGTCATATGCTTGGAATCCTATAGTATGTATGGTTTCTTTCAGATCGTCTTCTTTCACTTAGTAATACGCATGTCAGATTCCTCCATGTGTTTTCATGGCTTGATAGCTCTTTTTTCTTCCTTTCCTTCGCTTTAAGGACTGAATAATATGCCACTGTTTGGAGGTATCATAGTTTATTCATCCATTCACCTACTGAAGGGCATCTTGGTCGCTTCCAAGTTTGGGTAATTAAGAATAAAGATGCTATGAAACAGCCGTGTGCAGGTTTTGTGTGGATAGGAGTTTTCAATTCATTTGATTCATTTCATTTGAATTCATTCATTCACTTTTAATACACAAAGTTCCCAGCTGCTCCAAAAGATACAACATTCAAAGCTGCTTTGACCATATATTAATTCCTCCTAAAGCCTCTTGTTTCAATGAGGAATTTCTTAAAAGGTCATGCTTGGAGCACCAATATTTCACATGTGTAAGAAATTTTAAATGCTGAAAACCTAAAAAGAAAATCCCTCTCCAATTCCTGCTTTAAATATATTTCTCCCTCTTTTATATATTTAAAGGTAAGGTTAGAAAGCCTTCTTAAAGGCATTAAGGAAAGAAGGGAAAAAATGGAAAAAAACAAGGCAAACTACCTTCCCTCCACCAAAAAAATTTTTTTAAATAAATTCTGAGTTCAGTTCTCTGGGAGGAGAGATGCTGTTTGGATGTCCATTCCTCTACAAACTCTTATCCCATGCTGTGCCCCCAAAATTCAAATAAGTTCTATTGTGAGTTCCTTGAGAGAAAGAATGATATTTGGATGTTTGTTTCTCTGTGTCCAAGAAGACTGGATTTGGCATTTAGCGTGCACTGAATGGAAATTAGTAAATTATTATATTGAATTAGTCTAATCAATACCTCAAATAATCAACTCTGTCTCACATCACACACATGTACAATGCACAATAAATTAATCTGAAGATGTTTAAACTACAGGAAATATGTAGTGACTGGAAAAACCTCTTTAAATAATTTTACCATTAAAAATTAATCAAAACTAAGCCATAATCAGAAGCTCTTAATCTAAAGCATTTTCACTGTAGTGAATTTTTAAAAATCATTTCAGTACTTACTTTTGGAATACAGATTCTCTTTGTAATTAAGCTTCATTAGAACTAAGTTAAATAAAGGTGATCTAAATAATAATGGCACTACATAAGACTGGTAATGTGCCCAGGAGGTACCAGGCCACAGCTGTTCCCCGGGGACTTCCCATATATTATTGCCAATTTTTATAATAATCTTACAAGGCATGTGAGAAATAATAAATAAGAAACCCAGGGCTCAGAGAAGTAATACAAGCTTTCCAAGGTCACACAGCTATTATGAGGCAAAGCTTAAATTGGGTCTATTTGATAGCAAAGCCTGTGGTTTTAGCTCTATACACCATGTGGACTCCTAAAGCAAAGCCATTTACAGACAAGTGGTGGCAAAATTTTTATTGTAAACATGTGCCCATGCAACTGTCCCACAAAACTGGTATGTTACGTTCTTCAACATTTAATCAATATAAAAAGAACCAACTAAAAATAAAAGCTTGACTAATTTGCACAATTAGGTAACAGTGCCTGGTAAGAGAGGGCATAGGCATAAATCATGGGTTATATTTTCTCTGCATATGACCAGTTACGCCTGACTCAGGAGATCCATTTTTGGAAATATGTGGGCAGCAACTCTTGTGGATGTGTTTATCAGAGTTTTAAAGTTCTCTCTTTGGAAACCAAAAAGTTATCAGGAAATAAAATATACTCTAGTTACTCCATCATTTGAAGGATGGGTTCAAGAGAGCAGCTAAATGGCAACCCCTGGTTTCTGGGTTAAAGGGGGGCTAGGCCACAGGTAGTTCCCAAGATTACTACAAGAGCCTCCTGGTTCATCAATAATGTCTCTACTCCTTCTGCATCACAATCCATTCCATACCCACCTGCCAGAACCATCTCTGTCAAGTGGTGTTGCATTGTTCAGGACACAGCCTTTCTAAAGAATCTGTCAACTATCTCAGCTTCATCTCTCATTACTCTTCCACTTGGCTCTAGCTCAAATGAAATCAAGGTGTAAAAGTGGGGAAAGTATTAAAGGATGTTTATAGATTAAGTTCCTGAAAGCAAAAGTCTTACTCTATATATTTTTAATAGCTAACATTTATTAGGTGCTTAATATCTGCCAGGCTTTGTACTCAAGGTTTTATAGGCAATATATTATTTAATCCTATAATAACAGCGAGCAGTGAACACTGTTATCTTCATTTAACAGATGAGAAAACAGAGACGTGGCCAGGATGTGGGAAAGCAGAGTTCAGACCCACACTGTCTAACTCGACACAGGCTTCCAGCCATTACATCAACGTGCCTGTCTCCAGATGTTCCCAATTTGGGCTAAAAGAAGAGTTGCGACTTTCCAGGTAACAATTTGTAAAGAAACAGTTGCCAGAGAAGGAAGGTGACAATGGTGGCATGTTGGTAGTTCAAGGGATGGGCTTATGACAAGCCCGATGTTCTTGCTGACTTTAAAGGGGAAACCAGTGATGTCCTGACTCTGTAGGTGGATCTGAGGTCATCACCTTCCCACCCTACCTTCACACTGGCTGCCCTTGCTTCATCTCCAAGTCACCTTCTTTCATACTCCTTGGTCTGGCCATCACCAGAGATTAGGGGAGGGGAAGGGGCATCCATGAGTCCTCTCTGCCCACTATCTCACCAATGCTTGGCTTAGTGTACTTGAGGGCTCACTTGGGGCAAGAACTGTAGCAGGGGAACCTACCCAGTAGACCATAGAATGTGCTCCAAAATATTGCATGGTGTTCATGCTAGTTCTTGAGTTTTTTTTTTTTTTTAATTTTTAAGATTTTATTTATTTATTTGACAGAGAGAGAGAGAGAGAACACAAGCAGGGGGAGAGACAGAGGGAGAAGCAGACTCCCGAAGGGACCCCCTACATGGGGCTTGATCCCTGACCCTGGGATCATGACCTGAACTGAAGTCCGACGCATAACCGACTGAGCCACCCAGGTGCCCCATAGCTCTCAAGCTTTAGTTTCTTTTGTTGTTAAAAGGTTTTGGGTTTTTTCCCTCCATTTTACTGAGAAATAACTGATATACACCACTGTGCAAGTCTGAGGTATACAGCATGATTATTTGATTTACATATATTGTAAAGTGATTATTACAATAGGTTCAGCAAACATCCATAATCTCATATAGATACAGTATGAAGAAAGAAAAAAAAAAAAAACATTTCTCCTTGTGAGGAGAACTCTTAGGATCTGCTCTCTTGGCAACTCTCCTTACACCATGCAGCAGCATCTACCATCATCATGCGGCACGTTACACCCCTAGGACTTATTTCATAAGCGCATAGCTCCTGCGTCTTAACTGTGTGTGCCTTTCTGCAAGAGCAACCTCAAGTCCCAGCACCAGGGCATGCTCTAGGCTTCTTGTCCATCCCCCTTTCTTTACCTCTGGTCAACGTCAAAGCATCTAGATACAGCCTCCCTTCTTGATCCCAAATCCCTACGTCAGCACACTGCTTCCATCACCAAGTCAATCTTGCCATATAAACAAACAGATGACAAAACCAGGGACCACTAACAAAAGTTCATGAACCACACTCTGAAAAACAATGTTCTACGGCATATTCTATATGTGGTCTGCACCACGATCCTCATCGGAAAATATTTTGAAAATAATCTTTTTAATCCTGTTAAATATTTACCAGGAAACGCCAAAATGACTTTCCAAAGGTCATGTCGCCCAATCAGGTTAAGGTCTTACAGGGGAATCACCTGTCTGCCTCTTATATCCCTGCCCCTCAGCAATCCCACCAAATGTCAACGTGTCACCTAGAATGAATGCACTTGGGGCACCTGGGTGGTTCAGTCGTTAAATGTCTGCCTTCAGCTCAGGGCGCGATCCAATCCCGGCGTTCTGGGATTGAGCCCCACATCAGGCTCCTCCGCTGGGAGCCTGCTTCTTCCTCTCCCACTCCCCCTGCTTGTGTTCCCTCTCTCGCTGGCTGTCTCTATGTCAAATAAATAAATAAATAAATCTTTTTTTAAAAAAAGGTAGAATGAACACACTTGGTAAGTGTATTTAACTGATCTAAAGGAGAATTATCAGGAATGTTCTGATCTGTGTCCACTCAGTCAGGGTCTCAGTGACCATACGGCTGGCATCAGTGACATCAGTTTTGCTGACTGGATTTGGAATTTTTGATGCAAGAGGCATTCCTCCTGACTACTGTGGCAGGCTCTCTCTCTTCTAACCCATCTGTAATTGCCAGCCCTCTGCATTCACAGACCCACGGGCCAAAGGTACAGATGTTCTCACAGCATTTCAAGGACCAAAGTACTGCTGAGAAGCAGAGGTGATCCAAAGCAGAGAAGAGATGGCTGGAGTCAGACTGGGGCAAAAAAGAGAAGAAAAACATAGCAGAAAAAGCTCAGAAACCAAGGCTTCTCTGTTGGAAGCACAGTAAACTTTGGCCACAGGATCACCTCTGCCAGCCTAAAGCTGTGTTCACTTTAGGCATAGCATACTGTTTTGTCCGAGTTGGGATTGATATAAGATCAACACGCATTTTTTTTTTTTTTTTAAAGAAGCTCTTAATTGTTACGGCCAAGGTACGGTAAGATTCCCATCTTGCTGTCACTTAAAATTTATCCTAGGCTTTATATCATGAAATGCATGATCTTGAACGTGGCCTCAAATTTGGTGTGCCTTTCTTCCAGTCTCGCTTTTCCTAAGGCCTCCCCAAATCACCACACTCCTAGCCACACCGCCCTCCCAGTTCCTGAAAATGGCTAATCTTGTTCCTGCCTTGGGCCATTGCCTGTCATGCTGCTGTTCCTCCCGAAAAGCCCCTGGCTGGGGCCTCTAGATCTTGGAAATTCATTTTGAAAAAAGTCACTTAAACGGGGTCAGGTACTCCTGCCACCAACACCCACAGCAGTCTCTCCTGCTCTGTAATAGCACTTACCATATTCTGTAATTTATTTATGTTATCTCTGCTTCCCCCATGAAACCGTCAGTTATATTAGTACAGGAACCATGTCTGAATTCTTCAATAGCGTATATCCAGCTCCTAATGAACGGCTCGCCTCGTATTAGACACACTATGACAGCTTTTAGGATGTATGAAAAGATAGGTAGAAGAAAGATTATAGGAGATGGGCGGAAGGAAGGTCAAAGATTAAAGACAAGGAATGTGTTGGGGCGCCTGGGTGGCACAGCTGGTTGAGCGTCCAACTCTTGGTTTCAGCTCAGGCTGTGACTCCAGGGCTGTGGGATTGAGCCCTGCATCTGACTCCACGCTCAGTGGGGAGTCCACGTGAGATTCTCTCTCCCTCTCCCTCTGCTCCTCCCCCTGCTCATGTGCTCTCTCTCTCTCTCAAATAAATAAATCTAAGAAAAAAAAACCACAAGAAATATGTTAAGAGGAAATGAGGAAGAACAAGAAACTGCAGGGAAGACTGCATGATCATATAACCTTGGCTATGGAAGGAATCAAGGACAAGTCCCTCCATTCATGAGGAGAGAAGGCCTTAGTGAATTCGGGTCCCAGAGCTAATACCAAAATCCAAGTGTCTTAAGCCTGATTTTGTGCTGTTTTACACAACTTTTGAGAGTATGATTCAGAGTGGTCTTAAAAATCCCAAAGAAGCTATAATATGGCAGGTCTAGATAAAACCAAGACAAACACAAACATCAATTCTTCAGTGTCCATTTCTCCCCTTCAGGCTCCAAGGACCCAAGAGCCCCCATAAAAAAGAGTGCATTCCGTGTGATCCCTATTAGGCTTTCCCTAACCCCCCAATGGCACAGGGCCAACACTATGGCTTCCTCCATTCACAGACGAGGAAACGGAAGCCTAGGCAGGGAAGTCACTTGCCTACTTTGACACAACTCGTCATGGATCTGGGTGACACAAGATCTGCACATGTGACAGAATTCCTTGCAGAATCCCAACTCCCTTCCCCAAAAGCATTCTACATGAGTTTCAGGTTTTTTAGTGGGTGGCATAAAATAGGAATTGGGAATGCTAATATTCTTTCTGGTTTCCACTGAGGAGAGAAATGTTCAGTGCCACAGATACCAGCGATCTGTTAAACTGGGAACATCTTTCCAACCTAATGCCAATGTCTCAAAAACTTCATCAAAAGTAGAATTGTTTGGGGGCGCCTGGGTGGCTCAGTCGGTTAAGCATCTGCCTTCGGCTCAGGTCATGATCCCAGGGTCCTGGGTTCCAGCCCCACATGGGGCTCTCTGTTCAGAGGAGAGCCTGCTTCTCCCTCCCCCCCTGCTTGTGCTCTCTCCCTCTTTCTGTCAAATAAGTGAATAAAATCTTAAAAAAAAAAAAAAAGTAGAATTGTTCTGAGTATGTCTCTTATACTCAAGACATGCCTAACGATCTATGTTTGTGCATGCTGGCAATTTCAGCAGAGAGCTTGGTCATAACGAAGAGAGGAACCCACCCACAGGAGCTTGATAACTACTGCAATCCTGCCAGTTGTTAACACTGCCAAAACTGTCACTAGGTACGAGGCTCCAGATAAGCCAATAATACCCGTGAGCATCAGTGGTATTGGTGTAATAATTCTTACTGCTCTCATAACCTACACAAACTTGGCCAGAAGAATGAGGCAGTCAAGTGCATTCTCTTGCTTATCATTCTGCAGTTTACTAAGCACTTTCTTGTCTTGCTTCCTTCCTCCATCCCACAGGTATTTGTTACCTTCCTCTTAAGTCCAATGCAATAGGTATATGTTATCTCATCTGATCTTTGTGCAATCCTCTCCAGGTAAGGAGGACAAGGAAAGAAAGGAAAGGTTCACAAAAATAGTCACTTATATAGTGTAACACAGGAAGAGACAGAGTTGGGACTGTAAACCAGTTCACCCATCCCTCACCTAGTGCTATCTGGGAATGCTACATATCACACAGCACAGGATCTTCAGAAAGACACCAGGTAAGCATCAGACAGTTGAAAGAAATTCTACATTTATCTTTTGTAATTTGCCTCTGTTCTCCATCATAATGGCCCTAAGATACCAATTACCTCTTCCACATGTAATCTAAAGGATTCTTTTTGTTTTTGTTTTTGTTCTTCATTTTGCACACATTAAATTTCTAACTACAGCTGAAAGAATTCACATTCCCTCTAAAATAGTCTCTGTTTCCTCAAACCCTCTCACCTTGGGCTATCTTTCTCTCTACCAGGAGATACTGGATACTTGCCAATCTCTCCAGGTACTCACAGCCCCAACCACACTTGGCACCCCAGAGCCACAGAGATCTTGCTCCTATCGCTCTCCTGTGCATGGCATTCTCTCATTTAAAAGGCCCTTCCTTTTTCTTTACAGTTCATGAACATACTATAACTAGCACAATATGGCCCATACATGGATCCCACACAATATAGTTATACAAACATATACACGCACACATTGCTAGGGCTGTTCACTGCTTAAAACCTTTTCCCTTTTGGTCAAACTATTTAACAATGAAATTTAGTACCTATTTTTTAAATAGTTTCAACAAGAAATAATTTGCATACAATTCACTCATTTAAAGTGCACAGTTCAGTGGTTTTTAGTACAGATACTTGTGCAACTGTTATTACAACCTAATTTTAGAATATTTTCATCACACCAAAAAGAAAACCCTATACCCATTAGCAGTTACTCCCCACCAGACCCCCACCATCTCCCCCAGGCCTGGCAACCACTACTCGACCTTCCATCTCTATGGATTTGCCTCTCCTGGACATTTCATATAAATGGAGTTATACAATATGTGGTCTTTTGTGACCAGCTTCTTTCACTCAGCCTAATGTTTTCATCTTTTTTTTTTTCTTCCTTAAAAAGCTGCCTTGATCTGCTCATTCAGCTAGGTCTTCCTGACGACTTTCGCTAGAGCGACTGGACAATGAAGTAACCCAACAAAGCCATGACAGGGATGGCTAGACAGGAGAGTCCCTTACATGGTCCTTCAAAGGACCCGAAGCCTACAGCCCTAGAGCCTGTTCACCAGCAACACTGCAACATCGTCCCTCACGAAGTGACCCACGGCTTTGAGTATGAGGGCGCTGCGAGGACATACATGATACGTGTGTGCACAGCAGCCATAAGAGTCAACAGGAAGCCCTAGTGAGGTCATCGCATAGTTAGCTGTTATCAATAGCTTTTTGTTTTAAAAGGATAATCACAGGTTTGGGTACAAAATGCAGATTCAGGTTCACCAGTCTAATTAAATTAACTGTCTCTACTGAAACACTTACTGAGAGAAAAAAAAAAAAAACACTAGTTTTCATGCAAAGGTCTTATTGTTTTGTTTTGTGAAAACCTCAGCCACTAAAACAGTCCCCAGAAAGCCCTTCCAAATTCTAAAAAGACAAGTGGAGGGACTGCTAATTAAATGTTTCATTAGTGTTTGCCATATAGTAAGCCTATTCATTTCAGTGAGGTCAAATTTATGATACAGCAGAGTTAGAATTTTATGTGCTCCACGTATACTTTATAGTACATTGGGGCACCTCATAAAGATCAATTGTACAGTACATTTATGCCTTTTTTTTAAGAACCTGGATCGTAATTTAAGATTATAAATGATTAGAAAGGTTTATAATTTTTGCCTCTTTGCTTTTATGACCCACTATGAGAAGAGCTTACTTGATGCCAAGACCTTCATCAGAAACACTACTCCCCGCCCCCATACCAACTACTATATTGCTTCTTTGGGAAACTATACTTTATAAGATGACCTCTACACAGAATGTGGCAGCTGTCATTACACAGCTTTTCCTCTTCAGTTATCTTACTTTAGTGGGAGTGGGGGTGATGCTTTTCAATCTCCGTTTTCCTCTACTCCTTCAAATCACAGACCTTCTGAGCAGCAGAGCCTGCTTCCTTTATTTCCAAAGGGATACACAGTGCATAGTAGGTGCTGAAGAAATGGGTTTTCAGTTTCACCAAACGAATACACAGAAATGGGAGCAGATGTGGTGCTCTTATTAGAAGGCAAAATTAGGGCATCCCTCTTGCACAGGGAATCCAACGCCCCTGATCAATCTTGTGGGAAAATCTGTTCAATTACTCAATATCCTCAAAGCGCCTTCCTGAAATGAGCACGTTCAGCGGCTCAATCCATCTTCACTGCACTATGCCAGATGAACTGTTCTAACATCTAATTCTTTTTATAAAGCAGAAAATGTTTTTCAAGCTCTTTATGGCTGATTGAACTAATTTACTGTGGAACAGGCAGCAGACTATCTTTAGATAAATGCTAATCAGGACGCTAGTGCTCTCTTCAGTCTGACTGCCACTATTATGCTGAAAGGGAAGGTCAACAGCTAATAGACCCAGTTAACAAGCCATTCTGAACTTCACTTTAGCTTAACCCTCTTCAAAGTTGCAGTCATTAAATCCATAGATTATTAGAGGCTGCCCTACTGTTTTCACTGCACACTAAGACAAGCTTTCAGTACAGTCATTAATTGAATTAACATTGTCTAATCCAATTTTATAGAGTGTAAACTGAGATATGGCCGGGGGAAGGCCTTCTCAATTGCCCTCGCACAATGCCAACAGGAATACAGTCATCCCAGGTTAGATGTGGGCCGGACAGGGACAGGAAGCATGTCATGTCAATGGTTTCTTTTCCCTCACAGCCCTCGCTCCTATTCTTTCTTTCTGTCTTAAAATCTTTCAGCAAGTAAAAGAAAGGCATTTTATAGTCACTACAGGATAGTTTTACACTGCAGCAAAGCCAGGCAGGAAAACAATAAGGCCATTTGTATCACAGTTCCATACAACCCAGGACAACAATGCACTCTCAGACAGGCAGTGCTGGGATCCCTTTCTACCAGACAGGACTAGGACAATCAGCTCAGTCCAAGACCCCTGAGAGACTGGGCCCTGCTATAATAATAATCAAAGGGCTGCCAAAACATTCTAAAGGGAGAACGTGAAGTCTAATTTAGAAACGAAAAACATTTCAACATCATATACTAGAGTTCTTGGTATAACAAGCTGGGCAGCAAACCGGTTGAATCCATAGTTTTTGACAAATACTAAGAGGCTCATTCCCTTGCCCCTATCAAGTGTAAGAGGGGCTAGTCCTTGTTATTTCCCAGTAATTAGTCTCCTCTTCTATAGCAGAAGTGGGAAGACAGCTATTTTCTCTATTTTGCTTATCTGTGGGTACTAAAACGAGCAGCCTAAAAAGGCATATGGAAAACTTTAAACTTCACAGTAGAAATCAGGTCTGCTCATCCCAAGTCTCTATACTCTTTAATACAGATCTATTTATAAGAATGATCATTTAAAACAAGTCTGAGTATTAACAAAGAAACCTCACACTTGCTAAGAGTCTTTACTATGACAACGTAAGAGGAGGGGACATTCAACATACGATTCGATGGTTCTTACTTTAGAAGCACGCCTTCATCAACATGGCCACGCGATACGGTTAGGCAGGCCCAACCCCAACCACGTGATTCCGAATGTGTCTTCGACAATCACAGTGGCTCCACGGTATTGCCAGTGAGTGGTTTAAGGATAAGAATATAATTCAGTGTGGGGCCACAAAACATGGGTAGTCTGCTGAGGTCTTCTGGAAAGGTGTCCTTACACCCAAAGAGGAGATAAACAGATGAATACATGATGCTCTTCTTCCCCCGAATGTGGCAGATAGAGCTTTTGCAGCCTAAAGCATTCCAAAACGATGAGTGGTCTGCATGGTAATGATACAAGTCAGGGGTTGGCAAGTTACAGTGCACCTGCTTTTGTAAATTAAGTTTTACTGGAACATGGCCATACCCATTCATTCAGATATCATCTGTGGCTACAACATCCAAGATGAATAGCTCCAACAAAGACAATATGACTGGTAGAGTCAAATATATTTACTATTTGGCCCTGTCTAAAAAGAAGTTCGCAATCTTTGATTCTGATTCATACCTGATTATTTTTATTCTTAATAGTTAACCAATATACTATACTCGAGTGGGAGTACAGCTGTATGACAATGACAAAAATCATTTTATTTTTAAGGCTTAAAGCCTGATTTTAAGGGGCGCCTGGGTGGCACAGCAGTTAAGCGTCTGCCTTCGGCTCAGGGCGTGATCCCAGCATTGTGGGATCGAGCCCCACATCAGGCTCCTCCACTATGAGCCTGCTTCTTCCTCTCCCACTCCCCCTGCTTGTGTTCCCTCTCTCGCTGGCTGTCTCTATCTCTGTCGAATAAATAAATAAAATCTTTAAAAAAAATAAAAAATAAAATAAAACCTGATTTTAAGAAATACACTGCTTTGTCCAAATACTGGCATTCATAAGACAGATGGAAGTTACTAGAGCATTTCAGCAGAAGCATCTTTCAGATATAATCCAATTCCACAAATATTTATCGAGTTCTTCCCATGTGGTAGAATACAAGTCTGAATAAAACACAACCTCTATACAAAGAGCTCCAATAATAATGGGCAGGCAGCTCAAATACACAAACATTCTGAAAAGGGGCAGACAGGCTATGATAGGTATACTTCAAAAAATGAGACAGAAAGAAAGTATCACTTTGCAGAGAGAGAGAAAAACACACATCTCTTTGAGAATATGACAAAGTATTCATAGAGAGAACTGAGTGCTTACCGTGTGCCAGAGAGTGCCTGTTTTGTATTTGTTAACCTTCACTTAGTAGACAATTAGTGAGATAATTAATAATACCTACCAAGAGGTAGATTCAATTGCTATCTCCACTTTACAGATGAGGAAATTGAGGCACAGAAAGCTAGAACAGCACCTGTCCAGGGTTACAGAGCTGCGTTGAGATTCCAATCCAGTCAGTCTAACTCCTCAGAGTTTGGACTCCCGTCACCATCCACTACTGCTACAGTTACATGGCATTCTGAAAGGACTAACAGGACAAGGGCTAGGGAAAAAAGAGGCTTGTGAAGAGAATGCTCATTAGTCCTCTTTAACTACTTACTGTTGAGAATAACAGAACTGAGAAAGGGAGTAATAGGCATATTACTAAAGATCTTAAATGTCAAACAGAGGAGTCTGTACTCAATCCACAGGCCACTGGAGGAAGGGGGGAGCTAAGGAATTTTACTTAGGGCAGATACATATGTTGAATTAAAACAGAAGTAAATTATTCTTAGATGAAATGACAAAATGTAATCAGAAGATTTTTTTAAGTCTAGGTAAGAAGTAATACGTTAACATTACATAATGGAAAAGAGAAAGAAAAATACTAAAGAGATAGATGTGAAGGCTGAGGAATTAATTAAGGAGGAGCAAGCAAGAACAGAGGTGGTAAGCTCAGGTGAATGGAGGATAGGGGGATCTGTACATTCGCAGAAATGACGACAGAAAAAGGAGCTATGTCGTAGGGAGTAAAGGTGAACAAGACAGTGGATCAGACAATTCAATGTGAAGTGAACCAGCCTGTCAGAAATGCTGTGCCAGAGCTGAAGTTACATTTAATACCCAAACATGGGATGATTTAAGAAAGACTAAAAGTCCTCTCTTCAGAGAGGGAGTAGGGCCTGTTCCACACACAGCACTTTCTAAAGCAATCTGTCAGGTTACTGAACCTGCTCTCTAGTGGCCAGGTCTGTTTCATAGGGACAGAAATTCGAATTACGAAACTCCTAGGGTGACAGTTAGGAAAGGGATAAATGACAGAATACATAAGGTTTTAAGAGAGTCACAGAAAGACTACCGATGGACTAAATCTGGGAGGGAGCCAAAAGGACACAAAGCAAAGAGAGAAGAAGCCGGATGAAAATGAGATGAAGATAAGTGAATACAGGGGAGTGTGAGTGTGAGTGTGTGTGTGTGTGTGTGTTTGACAGACAGACACAGATCCGGTGCAAGGAGGAAGAAAGAGAGGAAGAGGTTAAGGATGAATAAGTGACTGTCTTGGTTCCACTTCATATGAGGCCTTCTGAAATAAGGTCCCAACCCTAAATGTTTTCTTACAATTAAAAAAAAAAAAATCTTAAGGCAATCAGAGTGGGTCTTGGTTCCTTGTATCTAAACAAGCCAGAAGAGAACACAATTTTCCATATTTCCCTGAGGTTTACCTAGGTTTATAGTGCATGGATTAAGAACAAACAAGAGGAGTCTATCTCATTCATCTGACTAATGATAATCCTATTTCCATTATATGATACTTCATTTCCTAAGGGCAATAGACATGTATCCATTAGGAACACAGATTTGACCCACTTCAACTATAAACATAGAGTACTATACATAATCTCTTTGACAATGTATATCAAAACGTAAAATGTGCATTCCTTTTTACCTTATGTCCTAGGTTTGGTTCAAGCATTTCGGACAAGTTCCTAGGTAATGCTGATCTACGGATCCAGAGACCACCTATTGGTATGTTGGAATTACTAATACAGGAGCTGGGTGAAGACCCGGCAATGGAGGCAAGCCCAAGAAAACGTGAGGAGGAGAGAGTCAAAGAAAAAACATTTAAAAATATGAATTCTTAAGGGATAGCCAAGGATGAGAGGTCAATAAAAGTTACCCAAAGTAGTTAGAGTACTACGAGGAGAACCAGATGAGGCTACAATCATGAAAACCAACAGGAGAGAATTTCAACAAAGATAATACCATAAGAATCCTTAAGTAATTCAAAGATAAATACAAAATAATTCAGTAAAAAGTGAACCAGTCAACAGCCCCAACAAGCCAACTCTTTGGCACGTGCAGGAGCTTTACCTCTTGGCCAAGTCTACCTCTGTCCCCTTCTGTCTCTCTTCCTTCCCCTGTCCTGCCCGTTGATAAAACAAATTGGAGCGCAGAAGCATACCCATTCAAACACATCAAGAAAAACATACTGATGTCTGTTTCCTTTAAAATGGCAGCCCTCACCTGCTAGCTATTAAGCTCCTCAAAGATCCATACAGTCATTTGAAGTCAGGAAACTTTTCCAACTTGTCAAGACAAAACCCACTGAAGCTAACTTGCCAGAACTCAAGTTGGCATGGTGTGAGGCAAGCACCATCTACAAACATTCAAATGGTTTCTTGCCAAGCTGTACGAAATTGCCAACCTAGATCTCCAATTAGGCCTTGGAACAACAAGTAAGCCCTTCCACTGTGTGCATTTTTTAACATCCATCGGCACTGCCTCCAATGTGTGCTGTAAGGCGCCAACCTGCAGAGAGGAAACTCACAGGCTGCTCTCACCTCTGTCTGTGCAATTCCATTTCAAAGTGCCAGCAGCCTAGCCAAAGTTGCTGGCAGGGACTGAAACCAGGGAAAGGAAAATGTAAGATTATGGCCCGGGAGCCACTAGGAAGAGAAAGAATATTATTAGCACAAGTTTCTGTAGATGAGACCAACTCCTCCTGTGAAAGCAAGGAGAGCTGCCTCGCCTTCCTTCTGGTGAAACTCTGGCTGCAGATTTAAGTAGTAGGCACCACCCGAAGCCTCGTGCGCCAGACCAGCAGCTGCACTGCCCGTCTGCTGTGACTGATCCGTCTGCGGGCTGAGCCAGCACATTAAGGGCTTGGCAGCAGACAAGGAAGCAATCCATCAGTGAGAAAAACAGGCCAGAAGGCACCAGGGGGTGACCCTCTGCACAACTTTTCATGCCTAGTTCAGGAACTATCTCATCTGCTTGGCACAGCGACGGCCACCTCCTTCCATCTTCCAGTTGTCTCATCTGAAAACCCATGTTGCTCAGTCAGCACCCTGAGCTGGCTATTTCAAAAGTAAGTCCTGGGGAAAAAACGATGGACAGGTCACAGTTTTCAGCCAAGCAGAACACTGCAAAATGAGCAATAATGATAATAAGGGAAGAAATATTAGGTAGACAAGAGGAAACAGAAGAAGGGACATGAGCAAGGACAACAGATCAGGGCTGGAATCTTGAGCCCAACCACTGAATAGCCCGCAGCTCTCTGAGCCTCAGTTTACTCACCCATAAAATGAAAATAATCCTATACAATCCATGCAAGTGTCAAGAGTATGACATGAGGTCATAAAGATACTCAATAGAAAACCTAACGCATAACAGGTACTCAATCACTGCTGGCAATTATTATGATTATAATCCTGTATCTGAAGTTCATTAACACTAACGATGTCTCATAACCTCAGCTGTGTGTGTAGGGGAGAAACACAGTAAGGAAAAACAGAATGAGAGACGGTGGTGGTGAATTTTGTGTATTGACTTGGCAAGGCTAGAGTAGTCAGTTATTCAATCCAACTCGAATTTAGGTGTTGCTGTGAAGGTGTTCTGTAGATGTGGTTAGTTTCTACGAATAGTTGGCTTTAAATGAAGGAGATTACCCTGGATAAGGTGGCTAGCCTTCATCTATTCAGTTGAAGGTCTTAAGAGCAAAGGTTTCCTAGAAGAGAAAAAAATTCTGCCTCAAGACTATAGCATCCACTTCCAGCCTTCGGTCTGCCCTCCAGATTTCGGACTTGCCAGCCCCCACAATCCAGTGAGCCAGTTTCTTAAAGTAAATCCCTTCACACACACGCATGCACACATGCACATAACCCCTCCTGTTGATTCTGTTTCTCTGAAGAACCCCAACTCATACAGAGAGAAACAGAGATACAGAGACCAAAAGAGATAAAGACAAAGAGAAAGAGACAGAAAAGGAGAGAGAGGAGAGAAAAACATAAATTAGGTGGAACTATTTAAAGAGCTTGGGGCTCCCTATAATTACCCCATGATTAATGGAAATGCTCCCAGCACTGCCTTATGAAGTCAACCAACATTCAGAGGACTTTAAGAACAACATTCTCTTGTACTGTTTGTAGTTGATTCTAATTTCATGTAATATGTGTTTACCTCAATTCACTAAATACTTGCTTCACTTTGCTGCCTAGTACCAGCTTGTTGAAAGGCATATTGCTGCTTCAGGACTGTATTAAGACATAATTAGGACTGGCTGCATTTTAAGTAACTTAGTTTCTAATAAGGCCAGAACTGCTTTTTCAAACCAGATCCTGGTCTTTTACTTAAAGCCAGGCAAGGTGTTCATCATTAAATAAAACTTTTAAGAATATAGAACTATAAGGATGTGAAAGAAAAAAAGAAAAGAAAAAAGAAACTGGCAGTAAGCAAAAGCACTCCTCAAAGTATTTTCATCTGCTTCAGTGAGACCTGCCTGACCACCAAATTAGTGCCTAACTGATTTGTGTGTACTTCCTTCCCCTAATGCAGTTTATAATGCTGCCTTCTAGACTAGTCACTGACATTTCTCTTGAGGTATAAAGACATCACAGATTACAGAGGTGGAGGGGAAGTTTTAAGGACCTCCGACAACATTTTTTTTCTTATGGGTCAACATCCTTTTAATTGTACAGAAACTATGTTTGGTTGGCTTGGATTTGTAGCAGAACGGACACCCAGATAGATTCAATCTAGAGTTATTCCCTAGTCGATAGTCTCCTTTGGAATGTTTACTTCACTCAGAATCCATTTTCATGATCTCAGAGTTTAGTTTGATTTAGTTTAGTTTCATGTTGCTTCCATGCCTCCAAGCAAACCCCAGAAAAAAATAAGTGAAACACCATTCACGGGTCCTTACTATGGATCAGGAAGTCCTCTGAGAGCTTTACATTTACTAACTCATTATCCCTACTTTATAGGGGAGGTAAGTAAGGCACAGAAAAGTTGAGAAGGTTGACTGTGGTCACATGGCTGACAGGGAGGCAGACCCAAAACCTGGTCCCTCCTGCTGTCTCAATATACCACCCAGTCTGCACACAGAAACCCAGAGTGACACAGACCCATTCAATCTCCAGAGAAGGATTTAGGAATATGACATTCACCAGGAAGAAGAGTTTGTAATGCTGTGAGGAATTGGGGAAGCTGTCATTTGGCTCTTAAAGTCCTAAAGAAAGTGAATGATCTCAACTCAAGGTTCCCTGGTTCTCCAACTGATTAGAAATTAAGGCACATTTATCATTGGTGATGATGGTCTAATAAAACACACGCTTACTTCAAAGTACATCAAGAAATCACCAGTTGGACGTTTGCCTGTACAAATGCTTTCTTAGTTAAGAGTTAAATGAGAAGACAAGAAGCAAAGCATCCAGCCCTAGAGCCACAATGAATGTTGCTTCCCAGGCCTTTACTCCCTTAACTGAATGGCTGACTTATTTAACTGCCCCCTTTGATGTTAGCAAATCAAAAAGGTGTTAAAATCTATTAGCCTAACATCCACAGAAGTTCCATGACCTGCCTCTGAAGCAATAAACAAGAGAAAAAGCCTTCTCCCAGATACCACCTATCTGCCCATCAGTCTTGGGTTCCGGACAGCATGAAGATCTCAGTTTCAAACATGAGCAGCTCTCCCTTTTCTGTTTTGGCCAATTATGGCAGACTGGGAACTATGTAGTCTAGTAGCCTCTTCTTACATCAACATTTGATTGCTTTCCATGTAAAACATGCTATTAACTTAATCAGAAATTGACTCTCACCATAAACACCTTTTAAACAGGTCAAATTAAGATAAAAGTCCATGCTCTCTGCCTCTATGGAACTAGGACACTAAACCAGACATTAATGTCAGCATGCAGATTAAATGTCATTAAAGGCAATTTGTCACCTACACACATTTATCTCCATCTAATAATTAGCTAAAGGTCAGAGAGATAAACCTGTGTATTTGAATCCACATTTCCTCTTCTTTAGGAAAGGGAATGCTGATTCAAAGCAAGGCTGAAGGCTGTATGCAAATTTGGGTAATTTTAAGTAAACAAGCCAATTTGGAAAAATTCAACAGAATTAAATACTAGCAGGAGGTAGTGACCCAAGAAAGGCAGACTGAGGAGCAGTGGGACGAAGGTCCTAGAACACCCAAAGTTTTGGGCATCATAGCCTTTCGAAATCACTTTCCTTATCCACTCTTACCTTACCTACCAGGTAATTCTACCCTTGAAGTGTTTGTTGTATCTGGGTGTTGTAGCCCAGAGAACACCTAGAGGAAAGCTTGAAGAGTGATGAATTTGGGATGCCCCTTCTGAAAGAGTGGATGGGGCCTCTTCAATCCAGTTGGAAAGAACTCTTCTGCTCCTCCCCCGACCCTCCCATTCAGCCTCACACTTCTCAGAACAGAACCTTAGTTAAGAGCAAGTATTAAAAGCAGATTAATTTTAATACAGTTAAAATCCAGACGGTAAAAGAAAGTTCAAACGGAAGAGCTTTAAAAGATGTTAAAGAAAGGTCCTGAAACATCTTCAACTGGGAAGAAATTCTTGCAAGGGGACAGGGTGGGGGCAGGAGGGGGACGGATGCAGGAAAGAAGAAAGTGGGAATCACCAATGTCAATTCTGCTTAGATGTCTTTGGATTCTGTTCTTCCTGGAACCCTCAAGATTCACTCAACAACAAAATCTATCCCTTTGTGCATCATACTGTGAATATAACGACGATGCAAACACAGTTCCTACCCTCATGAACTGGCAGTCCCACTCTTGGGAATCTGCCACCAACACGTAATTCCAACAGAAGCTTTAAACTGCCAACTTGAGTGAACTCAAGGTAGCAGCTCTCAAGAGGTGCCCTTGACCTAGGTAGGGATGCCAGGGAGAGTTAGGGTAGAGTTTCTTCAAATGGCAACTCCACAATTTTGATTTGTTGATATGACATTTCATTAAATGCCTTCCTAAAACAATGTTTGGTGTTGATTTGGGGAGAGGTGTAAGTGGGTGGCAGGAAGCTGGCAAAGATCCTGTCTAGAGGAATGGACTCTCAAGTAGGCACCATGTCCTATACATCAATGAGTCTCTACTCATTGGCAAATAGTAGACATTCAGCAAATATTTGCAGAAAGAACTATTCCACGATCACGCTGCATTAATATTCTCCTTTATCTCTCTCCTCCACTATCTTGGATATATCCAGATCTATGTGCCCTGGTCTAAATGTGACCACAAAGTAGAGGAAAAGCCAGCATTCAAACAAAACAATGATAAACTCTGGGACCAGATGAGATTTATCAGGGAAGGAACTGTAACAGAATCACTAGAATAAGAAATCTAAATTAGGTTGATTCACCCCTTACAAACCACATGAAACCACCTAAGAATTTTTTTTTAAAAAATCAATAAATCAACTGAAAACCACCACAATAATATTAGCCCACATCCAATGAACCTATGTCCAGCACTATTTTAAGAACTTGACTTTTAATGAACTCACTTAACTGTCTCAACAACTCTGTAAGGTGGGTGGAACAGTTTAGGTCATAAACATTAACTAAATTCACAAAGTGACAGATAGTAAGTGGCAAAGCCAAGGCTGAACACGGAAGCCCCAGCTTCAGAGCCTATGTTCAAACCACTGCATCCCAGCTGTCATCCCACTATGAACGTTGCTGACCCAACAATGGAAATAAATACAAGTGACCTTAAGCAAACCAATGTGTAACAGAAAAGGGAAGGATACACACAAAAACTAGTTTAAAAGTAAATTTTAAGGTATTTTCTCTCCTATCGTAAGCAACTCACCAAAGCAGATGACAGAGAAATCTCTTTTTACATTGGAACAGGTACCACAAATTAAGTCAGATTCATTGAGCACTACTTGATAATTATAAGGAATGGTATTATAAAAAAAACTTTAAAGCCAGGATCTCTTTTGCAGAGAAAAGAATCAATGGCATAGAGAAAAGTCCCTTTTTTTAAGTTTTTTTTTTGTTTTGTTTTGTTTTTTGTTTTTTGTTTTTTTTTTTGACAGAGAGTGAGCACACAAGCAAGGGGAGCAGCAGGCAGAGGCAGAGGGAAAGGGAAAAGCAAGCTCAGGGCTTGATCCTAGGACCCTGAGATCATGACCTGAGTCGAAGGCAGACGCTTAACTGACTGAGCCACCCAGGCGCCCCTAGATAAAAGTCCTAAACGGATATCAAATCCGGTAAGTTTTGGCCTTGGATTGACTAAAATAACTTATTTTGAACAAGTCATTGTACTTTCACAGCTCTCAATTTCTTGATTTATAAAAATCAAGGGGTTGAAGCAGGTCCATGGTATACGTTTTAATCGTAACAAGGTGTGATTTTGTGAAATCCAGATGTTCATTGATTTTAAAGGTGATTAGTCCAGCTGTACTTTATTACATGGAATATACTTTAATTCTTTCACTTGTAAATGTACAACTCAGCACATAAAGAAAAGGAAAATATAAAGAATGGTAGTTAAAGAAATTTTTTAAAAAGAATACTGCACTCTTAAAATTCAAGAACAGACCTCAAAAGGGGTTAAACACACACACACAGGGTAAACACACACACACACACACACACACACACACAAAACTATTTTCAGATATGCCAACTAAACAGGGAAAGTGATTTGCATTTCTATGGGAGGCTTAATGATGGTCTGATTTGGGGAGGCAGCAGGAGACATAGACCAGGGGACTGAAATGAACATCAAAAAACAAAAAACCTAGATTCTATTCTCAACCGTCCTTGCAGCCTCCCAGGATGAGTTCTGAAGGGTTAATTGACCTTTCCATGCCTAAATTTCTGTTCAAATTGTCTACCTGGTCCTTCCACATAGCTCAAAATGTGATCAGTTTTTTAAATAATATTTAAAAGAAAAATTTGTAACAATATTAGTGTTTCCAATTCTAAATCTAAAGACTAGGCCTTCCCGTGGGCATGTAGGCACTGGTGGCCAGTTCAACTGTATCTAGGGAAAATTAACCTGAAAACACTTGTTCATAAGCCAAAAGCCTTCTTTGGTTGAAGAGGCCACAGCAGCCTCTTGGCCCCGTGGGAGATGCCCCAGCTAACCCTCTGAAGGGCAGGGAACCAGCTCTGAAGGCTGCATGTGGGAATTCTTGTTTGCACAAGTCACGGGCATTCTGCCTTTCATGAAATGACAGCATAAAGCTCAGAGGAACACCACTCTGCCCTGCAGCTGTGGCCAGGACTGCAATGTTTAAAGGTTACAGTGATTAAGCACTGTGATTAATTTAGTCTCAGCAAAATCAATTCCACTCAACCACAAATCTCTAATTTACATATCAGAGGAAGCTAAACTTGGTCTGATCAATGTAATATGAAATTCACAACAATCTCCCATCTTCCCATTCTCAACCTCTCCCTTCACCCCGGGATGGGGGGGGGGGTTGTTATGGGGAAATCACACACACACAAAACTTCATTCATTCTGGCAAAGTTAAAACCATCTTTCATTGCACTAAATATTATTTCCTTTCTTTGACCTGGCCACGTGACAAGTGTTGAACAGCATTAAACTTTACTCCAGATTGCTGCCTAATGCTAGAGATTTAGAAACCTCCTAGCACTGAGGCTTCATGGCATTGCCTGGGCGGTCTTACCACATACACCAATGCCAAACACATCAGAGTGTATCCACTTGTGTATCATACTCATTCCTACAATAATGCAAAAAAGTTTGTTAAGGAAATGTACAAATACTTTCCTTTCTGTCCATGGTAGGTTGCACACGTGTGACAAGAAAAGAATGAACTGTGTGAGTGAAAGAGGCAAAAGGAGCAAGAGACACTCTCTGACCAGTCACCCAACAAAGCCCTGTTTCTCAGTGCACCATCCAGACCAACTTCTGCCCACAGTAGCAGCCAACATGGGCCATCGTCATAATCACCTCTACATCCCCCAAATCCACCACAAAACAAGACATAATCCCAGTGGTTAAACAAAAACCAGTATTACTTAAAGGGGGCTAAGGGACCATGGAAGCAAACACAGAAAATCCACCCCTTAGCTTATCAATAACAATGTCAATTACATTTCATAACATCAGTACAGAATGTTTAGGTGAAACTGACCCTCTTAAAATTACTTCCCCCCTTCTCTTTCAGAACAACCCAGGTCACCCCTATCAGCCAGAAAACATTCTCCTGACCAACAGAACCACTGTCTATTTTTTCTGCTTTCACGTAATAACCCTCTTAAAATGAGTTCTGTTTTTACTTACAATCTTTGTATAGTTTTCTTAAAATACTGACTGAGATCTGCCTTCCATGCTATTGAAATTTTCCTCCTGAGAGGAAGCAAAAGCCTCACTCTGAAACCAAGCAGGCTTGTTTCAGTTCCCCCAGCTGCAACTGCTAGAAATACAGACATTAGTCTGAATTTAAAACTTGAAGTTTGAACAAATGCAGACAGGGAGACTGAGAATTCTCTGCAGGCAAAAATGCGGCCCTGCATGTATAAGCACGAGGGAAAAAAAGAAAGATGGCCAGTGGATGCTGAAAATATTCATGTTTACAGAATAAAATTCAGACAGAACCAGAATAGAGACATTTCCCTGAGCCATGACCAGTTCAACGCTTTACCAATTTTTCTTAAAAGCAGATACGGATAATTCATTCAAGAATGAAGTTTCATTTAGTTTGATATATTATTCACAGACTGCTTTATATTATTTCTTTGCATGAACCGTGAATCAAGAAGACAATGTCCTCCCAACATGGGTTGTGTCATCTCAACTAATTCTTTATTGTCCTTGTAAAGCTTCTGAGTAAAGGACTTGATCATTTATTGAGGAAGTTATTATCCAATGTCATATATAGTGGTTACAAATATGAGCTCAGAATTCAGATACACCTGCCTTTAAATTCCACCTCAGCCACTTAACGGCTACTGAGATTCTGGTAACCATTTAACCGCACCTTTGTTGTATCTGCATCTGCGCAAATAAGGATACTGACAGTACCTATTTCACAGAGTTTTGTGAAGACTAAGTGAGATCATGCAAAGCACAGTATTTGGCTCATGGTAAGCCCTGAACAAAATGTTTACTGCTTACTGCTGCTATTAACCCTGATGTCACAGGCACAGGGGATTATAAGGGCAAATACGACTTTGCTTTCTCCAGCTGAGATGGCCAGATAAGCTCTTGGTTGATCAAGCCGGGAGGAAAAAAAAAAGTGAATGTAACAGGACTTTGGGGGGAACACGCAGTAGAGAGCAGTCACCAAATTTTCTCTTCACACTCGACATAGTGTCATCTGGTTACAATAACACAACTGACAACTGATGCCACCAGAACACCTGGAAATTAGGATTGCTCAAAGATGTAAAGGAAACCTTATGTTCATAATTCTCTAGTTCCAAGAAAATGGCCACAGCCTAGTGCTGGATATAATGTGGGTGCCCAAAGAGAAAGACACCCCATAACAACAAGCAACTCGTTTGATGTCACTTGCAGGGACAAGCCATGGAGCGCCAGCCCACGCCCGTTCTACTGCAACACCGAGTAGAGTATGCTGGGCAAACCACTCTGAAACATCTTATGCCAACACCAGGAAAAGAGCACCTAATTAGCCAGACAACTAAAACTGTTATCTCGCCTACAGCCATGTGTCATCTGAAAAGGTGTGCACATCTGTGTGTATGCACACAGGAGAGGCGAAGACTCATGCTGTAAGCGAGCACATAAAAGAGAACTACTGAAAAATCACAGAGAACCAGGAAGAAAAAGAATACCGTCTTTAGAGGAAGGGCAATGAAACTAAGCATCGATGTTAAAATCTTGATTCACTGAACAAATACCTATTGAGTGCTGAACCAAATAGTACAATGAAAATCAGGAACAACAACGATGAATGAAAAGATGTGAATTATTTCTGAGTTGGGCAGTTTTTAAGTGTTCTCTCTTTTTTTGCCTTTAAAAATCATCCCAGGAAAATAAGAGCTAAGAGGAATGGTTTGGACTGGATATAGGCCTTTCCTTACGAATCCTTCCAATTAGTTAAGAACAATACCCCTCACTTGGTGCTTCACTGAATTTAAAATGCTCCACTCCCCAGGCTCCCTTTTACCCTTAGAGAAGGCTCAGGTTCACAGTCTTCCCTAAGAAAAGGTATCCAACTAGAATCTCGTAATATTTTCATTGTACTATAGTCACATTTACAGTTTCTTTCTTATGCCAAGTGATACTTTGCCTTCTGTTTATTAAAATGACATAATATTTTCTTTTAAATGCATGTGTCTGGGGGGGGGGGAAACCTAGTAAGTTTTAAAAAAATCTGCTGCATAAAAAACTGCAGAGATGAGACTCCAAATGGCAAAAGCTGAGGCAGGCAGCAGGCGACCCTTGACACCTGAAGATTCTGTGAGGTTAGCAAACTGAGCAACGGAACACTCCTCCAGGCACCCTCTCGGCCGTGTCCACCTCCCACCCCAGCCTCCATGGGTCAAGACTGGATCTCATCAACAGACAGCCAAACCTGGACAGGGAGAGCACGGGACGAGGGCGACTACGTGAAGTCATTCTGGTTTTCCTGCCACCGTTCAGTCCAACATTTCTTCCTCTCCACAGGGGGACTGAGGAGAGCTCAGGCAGAATCCCCAGAGCCTAGCAGCCAGCTAGAGATTCTCCTCATCGCCTCTGCTGGCTGCTCTGAGTCTAAGACAACGTGAATTCCAGGAGACAGGGTTTATTTTTCCAACCCAAGTCAGTCCTCAAGGTTTAGACAGTTGGTAGACTGCCCCTAGCCTTAAGGGAAAAAAAGCAAGTTTTCAGTCACAGAAAGATTAATAATCAAATCCTATTCACTGCATCACAGGTAGGGACAGCTGCAAGCCTGCAGCACAAAGAATCCATTTCCAGCTGCATCCCCACATTTTCACTCCCTGCTGCACCAAACTGGAAAGAGAACGGAGTTCTTCCAAGAAAGTATGTTTTCACTCATGTGCTAGCTCCAGTCGAAAGCCACTATATGCAGACTTCCTATACAGAATATTCTTCCTCCTTCTAATTTTTCCATGCCCGTAAAACACTCACACATACACACGCACTGGCCTATTCATGAGCCCTTATTTTTCTGTAACTCAAACTCTAGAGAATCCTCTTGCTAAACTATCATTTGTTTTATCTTCCTTCTACACCCATAGCAAGAAATATTTTCAAGTACAAATACCACACAGCTACCTGATCTGTAAAGCCATCATCACATACCGATCACATCACACAGTTTTCCTTACAACTGCAGCGCATCGGCAAGATGTTTTCTCGGTGTCAGCACAATGTGCTTTCAAATATTAAGCTTAATCTGATCTTCCTGATTGCAAAGACAAAGTTAGAGTCTTCTAACACCATTCACTGAACAATTACCTGCAAGCGATAATGACATTACTACCTCCACTGGGTCCCTGCACAGCGTGCTTCGCCCCCTCCTCATAGAACATGAAGGTCTACATAAGGAGTGTGGGTAATAAGCTAAGGGAAGGAGCAAGAGGGAAGTGGAAAAGGAACGGGGTGGGGCAAGGCAGGAGGAGGTACAGCAAATAAGAGAGTATGGAAAATTCCTGACTTCAGAACACTCAACATCCCAGAAACCCATGTTTTCACTTGATGTGTTCCAGAAAATGGATTTTAAAATCATGTGTGAGTTAAATAATAATCATATGTTTATAAAAAGGCCCTTTTTTCAGAGAGCTAACAGCATGAAGCATGCAGGCAGCAGAGAATGTCCTAGATGCAGGCAGGGCCCAGGGCAAAAGGTAGAAGGTAAAGACCATGCACCCTCCACCCAGACACATGGGCCTACTCCTTAACTCTCTCAGACCCCTCTTCCCCATAGGATGCCGCCAACCAGTACCTGTCAGAACTCAGCACCACTAATACTTGGCAGAGAACAAGGTGGTGAAGATGAAGATGGGGCAAAGAAGACAATGTGCCTTACGAGAGGGTACCCTCCTTGAGTATTCAAGTACCCTTAAGAAAGCAACCCCAGGCCCCTCTGCCTCACAGTGAGGGGACTCAATGAGTCCTCAAACCTCACACCCCTCCCAGGCTGTGTGAGAGGCTCATGGGACCATGATGTCCATGCAAAGAAGAAAGCCAGAGGGAAACCTCTCTGCCTTCAGCATCAGCAGGCATGACAGGGGCACCATCTTCCAGCAAGGACTGAGGCTGCACGGCCACTCTCAAGCTCCAAGTCCACTGGAAGATGCAAAGGACTTAAGTATGAAAAGATGGTAGGGGTGCCTAGATGTTGCAGTCGGTTAAGTGGCTGACTCTTAATGTCAGCTCAGGTCATGATCTTAGGGTCCTTGGATCGAGCCCCACATCGGGCTTTGTGCTGAGTGGAGAGTCTGCTTGAGATTCTCTCCCTCTCCTTCTGCCCTTCTCCCCACATGTGTGCGCTCTCTCTCTTAAATAAATTTAAGAGCTAGGAAGGAAGGGAGGAAGGGAGGGAGGGAAGATGGCAGAAAAAGCCACGTACCGCTTGCCCATTCAGGCCACCAGCACCGAAGATTCATGCCACCCACCTCCCATCTTTATTTCCTCAAGGCAGCTAAGGTTTCCATGGGGCTCGGGGCTCTCTTAGTCAACTTCATGATTCAACTGGTAAAGAAGTCAAGTTTTCTAATTTGGCACATGATATCTCTTTCATGGGAAAATGGTTTCCAAGTTCCAAATAAGTGACTTACAAACCAGTTTTGTAACAAAGACCCTGATGAGCTAAATTACAGGAGAGAAGGTAAGCAAGGAAATCAGGGTGAGGAGAGAGAGTGGAAAAGAAAAGGGGGAAGGTACAAGAAGAATGAGAAGACAAGTGGAGACGTGGCATACACTGTGTTTTGTCAGTATCCAGTTCTTCAAGCACATCAGAGCTGAATGTCAATCCCAGAATGAAGCAACTCAGTGTAATACAATTCTTATTTGACTCTTTCATCAGCCAACATCAGTGACTGAGTGACCTTCTCCATCCTCAGCAGCCCCCCTCATGCTTTATTTAGTCACGGTTGGTAATAGGGCCTTTGGGAGAAATCTTGCTTTTTCCTAATATCAAATCAACACATTTAAGTGGCCTCTGCTCCTGTTTTAAATGCATACCTCCAATAAGTTACTAATAATCTGACAGACCTTTCTAAAGACCAAATCAAGTATGTGTCAAAAATTACTCTAGTAACTGAAGCAAATCTCTCTCTTGGCTGTCCAACAATGATTTGATGTGGGCACATGTAATGAGTGCTCATTACATGCTTTTCCTCCCAATTTCCAAATCCTGTTTTGTGACCGCTGTAGAAATGTAGAGATTTTGCTTGGTAATACTGAAGAGTATTCGGTTTGGGGATAATTTAAGATCTCTAGATTGAAACAACCAAAAGATTTGCACAATGCATAATAAATATTCTTACGATCCTGCCTCAGTTAGGACAAGTTAGGTAATGCAAAAATCACAATGGCTAAAAATAGCAAAGGTTTATTTCTCATTTGCATTATATGTCTATTACGAATCAGCAAAGACAATTCTCATCACAGGCATTCAGGAACCCTGGCCAATAGAATGGCCACCATCTTGAAAACCGCTAATCCTCATGTAGAGGAAGAGAGACTATGGTAAAGTACACACAGAGAAGTCAGGCTCACCTTCCTCAGGCAAAATCAAGTCCCGTGGCCACCCAGGGTTAAAAGTGGTCAGGGAAGGCCATGTGTCTAGAGAAAGAGAGAGATAGCTGGAATATTTGCAGACAGCCTTAATGACTACCACAACATGTAGAATATACCTGAGTATGAAACTTCCAAAACACTAACTATAAATTGAGATGCAATTTTTTACCACGTTCCTTAAGATTATGAAAAAAAAAAATGATTAGCAGTCTGAGGGTGGAAGACAAATTTGACAATTCTGCCACAAGTATCATTTACTTTCAACTGAACAAGGGAAAATGAAGACGGTTTCTCCTTTTAGTTAAAAATGTCCTTCACGATAGCTGAGACATTAAAAAAAAATAATAAGGTTCACGTATAATACAACTTTGCTAATTACCACCATATCACACTGAATAGGAAAGACAGGTATCTAACTGTTGGTCCCCAAAGAGTAACAAAGATAAAGTCTTACACTTGAATAGTACTTCCAGTTTAAAAAAAATATTTTGGCATATGTCATTCTGGGCAGGCACCTAAAATAGATTCTTTAATATTTTAGAGGTAGGCAAGATAGACATGCAAATTTCTAAAAATAAGAAAAATTAAAAAAGAAAAAGAAGGGCCCAAAACTTACCGAGTCAAAATAACCCCAGTTTAGGTGTCCTAAGAGCTAAGCTAGATGCCAGTCCCACCACTTACAAGTCATGAGACCCTCTGGAGAGTATTTTAATAGCAGTCTCATTGTGCTCACATGTAAAGTAGAAGTAATAATACCTTGGACCAAGCAACTTCATAGGGTCATTATGAGGATCAAATAAAGAAATGTACCTCCAAACAATTTTCAGATTGTAAAAGAGGACCCAAAAATAAGGGTCATGATTTTTATTATAGAAGATCTTCGTCATGGGTAGCTGCACTTAATACGTGCATAAAACCGTGGAGGGAAAGTAAGACTCAATTCTTTCCTTAAGTAAAATTAAAGTAACATTCTGGGATTACCTAAATTACTATTAGGGCTTGCTGCAATTCGGAAAGAAGAACATAGCCCACTTGTGTTTTAACCAATGTTATTTCCAGTCTCTTCAGTGCTGCAAGGTAACTAGCTCCTTTTTGATGCTAACTTTAAACAGATATCACACTCCCCTTGCAAACTTCACCTATACCTGAAAATTTTTATTTTGTTTTATTTTTTCTCTAGTGAAGCCCTCAGGTATCTCAAACAAGTCAAGAATAAAAACTATGTCTATATGGGTCTTATAAACCTGGTTATTTATTTGCCACAAACTCAGAACTCTATATAGAATTGTGATACACACACACACACACACACACACACACACACACACACACACATATTTGGTCTTTGTCCTCACTTCCTGATACAGAGTTTCTAAACCCCTTGGAATTTCCTGAGTGACAGGTGTGTCTTCTGTTCTGAGACAAACTTGGATACCCCAGACAGCTTCAGGATGGGAGCTGGTTGCCAGAAAGACCAAGGCATAATGAGAGGGTGGAACTTTCAGTCATATCCCTGAGCTCCAATGTAGGGGAAGGGACACAAGCTGAAGATTTTCAATCGCCAGTGGCCAGTGATTTAATCAAGTGTGCCTGCGTAATGAGACTTTCATGAAAACCCCTACATGACAGGGTTCAGGAAACTTTGGGTTGGTGAACACTTCCAGATGCTGGGAGGGTACCATGCCTGGAGAGAGGATGGCACCCTCCCTCCACACCTGCCCCAGGCATCTCTTCCAGTTGGCTGTTCCTGAGTTGTATCCTTTATAACAAATCAGTAGTAGTAGTAAAGAAAGTGCTTCCCTGAATTCCATGAGTTCCAACCCAGAAAATTATTAAACCTGGGGAGGGAGGGTGTCATGGGAGCCACCAAATTTATAGCTCATCAATCAAAAGCATAGGTGACAACCTGGGACTAGTGACTAGTGTCTGAAGTGGGGAGGGGGGGTGTCACAGAACTGATCCCTCATTCTGCGGGGTCTACACACACTTCGGGTAGTTCGAATAGGACTGAGTTGTAGGACACCCAGTTGGTATCTGGAGAGCCGGGTAATTGGTTGGTATGGGAAAAAACCTCCACACATTCATTGTCATTAAGTGTTGTGAGATAAAATAGTTAAAATATGAAACAGGAGGGGCACCTGGGTGGTGCAGTCGTTAAACATCTGCCTTCGGCTCAGGGCGCGATCCCGGCGTTATGGGATCAAGCCCCACATCAGGCTCCTCCGCTACAAGCCTGCTTCTTCCTCTCCCACTCCCCCTGCTTGTGTTCCCTCTCTTGCTGGCTGTCTCTATCTCTGTCAAATAAATAAATAAAATCTTTAAAAAAAAATATGAAACAGGAAAACCAGGGACAGTATCCTAAGTACTTTAAATCATGTATATGTAGATTTCACAAATTCAAAGAACTGAAGAAATTTTAGTGAGGCGACTATGGTATTATCCACAAAGTCTCAATTTTTAAAATCTCAAAACTTCAAAATTCTGGAATTCACAGATTATTTTCTTTAGCTTTCTGATAAGATTTCAATTAGAGATGTGGTGGACTCACAAAACAAGGAGAAGGCCACACTGAGGTTTTGGGTATGGGCCTTCTAATGCAGAGAGCTGGGTCCTTTCAATAAAAAAACTCCCTGACCATTTTATAAACTCACAGTAACTAAAATGTACTGCAGGCATAAGAATGGAGAGATCACATACAAGAGAAGACAGTAGATGCTAGTAAATAAAAGAAATCTATAATAAAGCACACCACAGAGGAATGGAATATAGAATGCACGACAATAAAAAAAAATGGATTAGCAAAACAAAACCAGAATTACCTATCCATAAAATAACAAAATCAGGGCCTCACCTCACACCATATATTAGAATAAATTCCAGATGTGAATTAAGAGTTGGCTACAAGTAATAACACCATAAAATAAAGGAAAACACAAGCCAAATCACTGATTTGTGGGAGAGGAATACAGAAAATACACAGGGATGTATTTACTTAAAACATTCGTGTAAGTATTTTTGTTCACAAATAAGCAACAGAAGGAAACGTTTTTTAAACAAATGACAAAAGGTGAGTATATTTAACATATGGTGAGTTAGCACAAAAAATTAGCTGGTCAATAAAGGCAGTGTCACGGGACATGAACAATTTACAGATGAAATACGAATGATCAATAACACATGAAAAATGTCCAATCTTTCTACTAACCACAGGAGGCCTAAGGTAACAAGTGAGCAGTAGTTCATGCTGAACATCTGTAAAGTGAAGATCCATCTGATGACGTGAGGGTGGCAAGAACGCAGTAAGTATTCTTACGAACACGGGAAGCAAAAATTGATAGAAAATCTTAGGCAATGTGTATCAAGAGTCTTAAAAATATTCAGACGTTTCAAAGAAAGGATGGACAAATGATAAGTAGCCTGAGCTTCAGGGACAGAATGGATTCAAATCCCACCATCACACCGCCCGTGCACTGTGTGAGCTTGGGAAAAATCACTCAGCCTCACTTCACTTATGGACAAGGACACACTAATCCTTACTGTATAGGATTGACGTGGGAATTGAAATGTGTACTGTGCGACAAGCATTTACTACAGTGACTGTCACGTAATAAGTGCTCAATAAATCTTAGCTAGTATTGTTATCATGACCATTCCCACTACCACCAAATCCACTCTGGAAAATGACCCAAGTACTCATGTAAGTTTGTAAGTATACCACAGAAATACACACACACGTAACTCTGAAGAAAACACTACAAGTAAATACATCAAACATAAGAGTAGTTACAGAATGTTATGATATTAGGGAGGAGTTTACTTTTTCTAGGTATTCCCAGTTTTTCTACAAAGAATATGTTGCTTCTAAGAAAAAAATTATTATTTAAAGTTATGAAAAGTTATCTATTATTGCGAGAAAAAGAAAGGAAAAGCTCCCTCATCGGGGTTATCTTTATTTTGTGACAATAAATATAATAAAATTTAAACAAAACCAAAGTTGTTTCCGCCGAGTATCCTTTCAAGGTGTAAGGCATTTTCTGCATCATTTATTTCTTACCCTATCCTGAGAAATCTAAGTAAAATATTTAAAGTAATAGGTGTAAAAAGAGCAACTACAGAGAAATATCTAGCCAGTTGTACTTGGCTAACACGTAGGGAGGCAGACAAGGATATCAGAACTGTTATTTGGGGTTCGGAGTAGAGAGAAATCATGATCAGAAAACTCAGATTTGTACAGAAGCAAAGGCACCAAAGTTTAATCGTTTCACCTCCTCCCCTTTTTGGAGTAAAACCTCGGAAACAAAATGGCTGCAACAGTAGAGAGGAGGCTTCTGAGGAGGGGGCATTCCCACAAGAGGCCCCAAGATGCCACAAGACGCGAGGAAGCACGTTGTTACAAGTCTCCTCTGGGTCCCCTCTGTTCCCTTCCTGACTCTGCTAACAGAATCACGTGAGCAACAAGGGCATATGATCATTGTATAAAGGTAGCATGCAAGCAAACTTCTTTAGATTTGGGGGGAAGGACTATCAAAGCTCTTGTACCATCTGTCTGCGGAGGAAAAACAACAACAACAACAACAACAGCTGGTGCAAGAAGTAGCAAGATGTTGGTCCTGGAAGTGACAAGATGGGAAATGACAGGAAACAGCTTTTCACTCCTCCGACAGCAAAAGCGGCGTGCAGCCTGTGTTCCCGTGTTTGAAAACCTCCAGATGCTGCTCTCGCCTCACATTTCCATATCTTTGTTCAGACAACATCTGAAAGCCTGCCTTCCGTTTTCTCAAGCACTCTCTTTCTTTGGAGGAACACACAAAGCTATCAAATGCAGGCTTCTCCCCCTGCTCCGTTCTCTTATAGGCAATGTGGAATGAATTTTAAGAGTCACCATGGAAGAAAAAAAAAATGTGCAAATAGCAACATGTGAGCTTCTGTGAAACTTTTTCCAGTTGTCTTTTTCAAGAAAAATGTACCATGTGCTCTGCTTTCTGTCATGTGGTAGTGAAACGAACATTACATTTGGAGTAGAACTTCTAAGGAGCTGAAGAATAAAAAGCCTACAGTGAGCAGTGTTCTAGGGATGGGGGGCCCTTTGCCTCCACTGACTATCACTTGGAAATGGTGGGCCATGCTTCTTCACCCGCTGTTCTAAACACTGCCATGTGCACTGCCTCCTCTCCACTTTAAATGCTGGGGTTTATGAAGCCAGACAGAAGGTAATATTAAAAATAACATATGCATAATCCAATGTCAGAATTTCAAAGGACAGGCATACAATGGTAATCAAATATTCTCACTTAGAGTTGCCCTACGTGCTAAACACATAAAACCAATTTTCTAAGAACGCTGGAATATGCACATAAAATACACGAAAATTACACGGAGTAAAATTCAAAACTTTATTTGATGTCACAGATCGCATGTGGGAATCTGCTTCAGGCTCCATCAGGCTTTCTTGTCCAGGGTGATCTTGCACCGCTGATCTACTACCCCAACTGCCCCTCTCTCTCCTCCTTCATCAGGACCGCTCAGCCTTGATGACCCAGGTTTGGACCATCTCCAGTATGCCTCCCAAAGGTTCCCTCCTTCAGAGGGTCTATCTTTCCCCTGAACTCAAACAGCATATGTGTGTCGTAACAGCCCCCCAGGTGGCATTCCTGAGAGGCAGAGCTACCACCACACAAAGTGAGCTCCTCAAGGGAAGAGGTCATGTCCCTCTGATCTTCATACACCAGTCCTAGCATAATGCTTGACAATCATTTGTTTTAAACATCTATTAATCACTACTATGTGCCAGACATCAGAGATTCAAAGTTTGAATGGAGTACAATTACTTCCCCTCGGGAGCTGAGAGCACAGTATGAACCTGGATATAAAAGTAACAATTATAACAATGTGTTCAGTGTTATGAACAAGACACTCTGGAAATACAGACCAGGCCACCCATGGAAGATGCTGAATAAACGTTTCATAACTAAAACTGTCTCTACAAAAGGTTCAGCAGTCGAATTTGCTTACTAGAGAACTCCGTGTAGCTGCGTGATCTTGGGGAAACAAATTCATTTCTCTGTGCCTTAGTTTCCTCGTCTATAAAGGAGGATGACATCATAAGATCTAGACGAGAATCAACTGAAATGGTATTTTAAGCATTTAGAAGAAGATCTAGTATGTAATATGTACTCAACAGAAGTGAGATATTATTTGCTAGTCCTCTTCTGGTTTCTACCCCAACAAAAGAGTAAAGGACTTATGAAGTACTTTATTCATCTATTGAGGGATAGTTCATCTTCAGGTTAACAGTCTCTCATGTCCCATATGTAAACCAACAGCAAATCCTGCCAAACAGAACCCCGTCAGTTCTCACCACCTCTACCACTACCCATCTAAGCGCCCACCATTCTCACCTGGATGCTTACTTCATTCACTGCCTAAACCCAACTCCCTGCTTCCACCTAGGTCCCCATGCTCAACATAGCAGCCAGGGTGAGCCCTCTGAAATGTAAATAAAGCATCCTGCAGTTTCCTAGTCCAGTCTTTATGGTACCCTACAATGCCCCACATAGTCTGGCCTTTCATGTCTTTCCTTTCTGACTTCTACTGCTTACCCCCTCATTCACTGACCTCTAGCTGCGTTTGTCTCCCCTTTAAAGCTTACTTGTGCCACAGAGCCTCTGCCCTTGCTGTTCCCCTGCCCAAGTGCCCTACTCTTGGATATTCTCATGGCTCATACCGTCTGCCCTTCCAGATTTCAAATGCTAAGTCAATGGTCATATGTCTCCTGATTGGTGATGCCTTTCTGAACACCTCATTTTAAATAGCAGCCGCCCCCCCCCCGCCCCCGCCACACACACACACAGCCCTTAGTACTCACTATTCCCTTTACCTGCTTTGTTTTTCTTCATTGTTCACAACTGCACCTACCACGATTTGTATTTATTTGTTTAGTTCTGCATTGTCTCTCCCTTCCCCTACAAGAATCTAAATTCCACAAGGGCTGAGATTTTAGGCTGATGTGTTCACTGTTATATCCCCGGAATCTAGAATGAGTCTGGATCATAATAGATACCCAATAAATTTTTTAATAATGAATGAATGAACGGCGATCTGAAACTACAAATGAAAACGGAGGTACAAGAGAATTCATTTTACATTTAAATAACAGTTATGTGTACGGGTGTTTGTTATTCTTTGATCTGGGAAATAAAGGCAGAAGAAAAATTAAAAAATTTCCTTACTACCTACAGCCCATTGATAAGTCTTTGAAACAGGCAGAGTGACATTCCTCTAGGGACTCAACTGCCTCAATGTTAATACTTTGCTAAGGGCAAAAACCAATCTTAGCTTGACTCCCTCCCCCCAAAACCAAGATCCTCTTAAGTCTACTTTAACCTATAAAAATTTCTTTGGAAACTTCCTTTATCTCTACCCCCCCACCAAGATACGTGTTGGCAATCATCCCCCAAGCATATGGCCCACCGATATACATCTGAAGGGTCTCCTGACTAAGGTTTTATTAGATGGTAATAAATGACTTTTTCCCAACAATAGGTAGCCCCCTCAAGGTCCTGGAAACCTTGCTTCCAAAATTCCTTAGAGATTTGCACTATCCCTAACTCACTCCCAACTTGAAAGTATATAATGGGCCACTTCTCATGACCCCATTGCACCTCTTTCTGCCCACGGGTCCTGTTGCTGTGCTTTAATACAATCACCTTTTTGCACCAAAGACATCTCAAGAATTCTTCCTTGGCCACTGGCTTTGAACCCTATCGTCTTTCCTACAACATTCTTTAAAATTTAAACATTACTAACACACACAAATCCCTTTTCTGAGCCTCATGAATTTATGTTTAGTGGACAGAGAATAATCATCACCATTTGATAAAGAATAAAACAGGATAAGAGTAGTAAATGGTTTATGTGGTCAAAGCAGCCAATAAATACCAGGGGGAAAAAATGAAAGAAAAAAAAAAAAAGGACAGGATCAGGTCCATTCTTCCCCACACCTTATCCTGCCTCCCAAGTATGTAAAGACCATTATGTTGTTAACTGCCTCATAGAACATGATGTCCATTCCCTCCCTCTTAAAACATAAGCAGCTAAACCTAATAATTATGTCTAGGCACATAATGGGGCAAGAAGTGTGGAGGGTTACTCTACATTGTTACTTTTTTATATTCTAATACTGCTTTTTTGCTTTTTAACAGCACTTTTTTTCAAATACAGCAGGCAGCAAAGTACATCGATTGTGAAACAAGAATCTAAATCATAAGGTGTGCTACTAGGACATACAGATGGGTACTAAGTACATCAACAACACTTACTCACTGTCCAGTTTACAATATAAAATAACTGCAGACTATTGTTTGAATGCATTGTTTAAATAAAGTCCCAAATTCCTTTTTTAAACAAAGGGCTCTCCACTGCCTAACAAAATGTATAATTTTAAGATTTATTTACTTGAGAGACAGAGAGAGTAAAANNNNGGGGGGGGGCGGGCAGGAGGGAGGGAGGGGAGGAGAGAGAGAGAGAGAGAGAGAGAGGGAGAGAGAGAGAGAGAGAGAGAGAATCTCAAGCAGACTCCATGCTGAGAGCAGAGCCCAGTGTGAGGCTGGATCTCACAACCGTGATAACATGACCTGAGCCGAAATCAAAAGTTGGGCGGACGCTTAACTGACTGAGCCACCCAGGCACCCCAAAATGTATAAAAATTTTATCCTGGGCTTGGCATGCTGTGACCCTAACCAGCACTGATAGATACACCTGCATCCCTCCTCTTCCTGTGTCATATACATCAGCCAAACTGTCCCTGCATGTTCAAACTCTATATTTTACAACACTAAGGTCTTTACACAAACTACTGTCAACTGTGGGAACACCCGCATTTGGACCTGTCAAAATTCTATTTGCCCCTTAAAACACTGCATTCATCTGCTTCACGATAACTTCTCATTTCTCCAACTGAGATACGTCCCTCTAGGTTTTCACATCATGTTGCCTTGGATTATAGTCAGCTAGACCCTTTGAGCATCCAGGACCCTCCTCCCCCAAACACACACACACACACACGACTCTCCCTCTCTCCTTTTACCTCTTCCTCTCCTTCCCCCCCCCCAGAAGTTTCTCTAAGAATTAGGGATGAATCTTGACTAACTCAGAACTTCGATGAAATTTTTTCACTTGAAATGATATTTTACCAATTATAAATAATTTGCATTAGGTTGCATCCACTTACCCAAGAGCATGGAAGAAAAGCAGCCAATCCAGTAGCACTGACTGACACCAGAGGGGCCCTGTCCCCTCCACAAACCCAACTTTGAGTCCCAACAAGACAGTATACCCCTCCATATTACTTCCTTCATAAATGCCCTCTGGCTTACTGAAGTTGAAATAAACATAAACAGTGGTTGGAAAAGAGCAATACGTAACTAATGCATTTTGTTATACCTTTCTCAGATTGATAGGCTGGGGTAATACCTGTAACAAAGAGAGCCAGTACTGATGTTGACAGGATATTTTAGCCAACCATGACCTCTGGTTTGCAGTATTAGGAGAGTCATACGAAGTCAAACTGAGGCCAATTCCCCAGCATTCACATCACCCTTCCCCCAGTGTACAGGGACCACACTGCTTAAGGGACAGAGTCCAGGTCCAAGCCCGGCGAAGCCCATGGAAGGCCCTCCACCCTCCTTGCCCGCAACTGCTCAGGAGCACTTACGCCAATCAGGATGTGCCAACTGAAGGTGAAAGTTTTTACATTTCTGCCCTAAACTGGTTCAGAGAGACAGAGGGCAAGACTCTTCTCTTGGAGGGAAGTCTGCTTATTCCCATAGTCTCTCAGTCTCCCCACACTCATGCTCCCACGGTTCTGCAATCAGCGGTGAGCCAAGCACATGACCCTGACTGCTACTGCTAACCATTCATAAGCAGCTATGGATGACGCGGGTACTGTGCATGTAAGCAGATGAGACAGAAAGAAACCGGGTATCTGTGGACAGACACCCAAGTCACCCTATCAACCAATCCTGAGGCCCTCCCCACCTCTGGACTTCCTTTTACATAAGCCAGTAAATATTCTTATTGTTAAGTAAGTTTGAATCAGGTTTTCTGATACTGACTGTTGAAAACATCCAGACTTCAATATTATCTAATAGAAAAAGCAGTGTGGTACCCATTTCAACAGCATACTTTAATTCAGAGCCACATATAACAAATCTCAATTTTCATGTGAAACTGACCTTATCACTTAGAAACAAAAAACCATACAACTTTAGTTTAGTCAGTTGGGTAAACAAGACACCAAACATTAATATGAAATAGTACTACATGAAATAACTCAGTGAAAAGAAGCAGTCAAAAACAGAAAACAAACAGGGGTCCCTGTTTGTTGGCCAGGGGTCCCATTAACGTGTCATCCCCAAAGCATTCAGGGCAAACAGACTGGCTGTAAAATTGTTCTTTAAATGGTGTCTGCGCTGGACAGCATAGTGCCTACAGTTGGAACAGTGTCTACGTCATCTTCACCCAATGATACAAGCAAAAATGTGGGTTTTGTGCTCACTTGTGAATAAGAGACGGAATTATTAAAGAGGGATGTGCTCCAGATCCTAAGGAGAGCTAGAAAAATGAAGATAGACTCTGAAGCCCCTGATTCAACTCCCCTGACACTACCTGCTGCAAATCATCCTGAACCCAAAGGAGTAAGCAGTGATCCTGAGTGAGAGACAATGTGCCAATTTCCAGGCTCAGACATCAGCCCCCCTATTAAATTCCAGGAAGCACCTTTCTAGCAGGCCTCAATTTCGTCTTTGTAAAATGAAAGAGTTGTTTGTGTTCCTTTCTGAGGTCGCTCTCTGCTCCAAAATGCAAGGTCACATAACCAATCAAAGACTCAATTTTCTACTGTGCACAATGAGGATTTCAATCTTAATACCTAGACTACTTAGTACTCATTCATAAATATTTATTAGGTGCCTACTATGTGCCACGCAGTGTCCCAAGGCCCAGCAGAAATGCAAAGATAAACTATGATTCTTACCCCCCAGAGAATTACATACCTACAGAAAGGCTGTTATGAGTGTAAAAGTTTAGTGAACTAAATTAAATCCAAACACTTTATTAAGTATATAAGCGTTAAGTCCCAGTGTTCTATGATGAAAATAATGAATCAGAATGATGATCTCCAAGGGCCACATGAATTTTAGAACTATGAAGAATTTATGCTCAAAGCAGAATAAGATGTTCTCGGTGGGTAATGAGGAGCAGTTTCCAAAAATCAATTTTAAAAGACTGTGCATCTAAGTCTCCCAAAACCTCACGCATGACTTTCACCCTAGTTTTTCTTTGCCATTTCTACCAAGGAAGCATGAGACAGCCTTGATGACCACATCCGCTTAACCTTTAAACTTCCTCAAACCCCTCCTAAATTAGTTTTTATCTCTTACTGAACAGGAAACATGCCATTTATAGGTGCTGCATCTCTGTGGCTATGGTGCATTACACATATAGTGAGCAAAAAATACATATGGAACTAAATTTTAAAATTCATAATATGGAAAAATGCAAACTTCATGCCTTACTCCTTGAAAGTTGTTCTGTCAGTTTCCTCAAACTTCCACAGAACTACCAAGTTTTTCCACACATCCTCCAAAGACGTTTTCTTACAACACTGATTTAAAAAAAAAAAAAATAGGGGTGTCTGGGTGGCCCAGTTGGTTAAGCGTCCAACTCCTGGTTTCGGCTCCAGTCGTGATCTGATCATGGGTTGTGATATTGAGCCATGCGTTGGGCTCCGGGCTTAGCACAGAGCCTGCTTGAGATTCTCTCTCTCCCTCTCTCTCTCTCTCTCTCTGTCCCTCCGTTGCTTACACACACAATCTCTCTCTCTAAAATAAAATAAATAAGTAAAATCTTTAAAAAAAAAAAAAATTAACATGAGGGGCGCCTGGGTGGCACAGCGGTTAAGCGTCTGCCTTTGGCTCAGGGCATGATCCCGGCGTTATGGGATCGAGCCCCATATCAGGCTCCTCCGCTATGAGCCTGCTTCTTCCTCTCCCACTTCCCCTGCTTGTGTTCCCTCTCTCACTGGCTGTCTCTATCTCTGTCAAATAAATAAATAAAATCTTTAAAAAAAATTAACACGAGACAAGTTAAATGCCTTCAAGCCATTATCAGAAAATCTTTCTTTGAGTAGTTTTACTCTGACTCTCTTAAAGTAGCTTTTCAATCCACCAGTTCATAGCTATTTGGATCTTCTGAACTTTAAGAGTGATTTACAAATAAGGTGAAATGGTAGAATGTGAATATTAACAAGATCTGTGACTCTGGGCAAACATTACCTTCAATTTTTCCATCCCCTCCTCCCCAAATACACACAAAGTATAGTCGTGTACTCATTCTAGATTTTCATTAAGGAACTCAAAAATACCATTAGTTGTATTGCCAGCCAAATGCACACTGTGGACTCACTAAATTTGTCAGCTAAAAATCCTAAGTCTCATGTTTCTCAACTCAATATTTTCACACGTTTTTGAACTCAAGTTCACTTTCAGTCCTCATAAATCTTAATTTGGCCACTGCCCATATGGTAAAAAATCTAGGTATGTATTGTTTCTCCCACCCTCCATATTTGATCCTTCCTATTACTGCATCATTTGAAATCACGTCTTCATTCCAACAAGGACAAAATTTGAGTAAGACAGTCAAGGATAGAGATTTCTGCAATGATCCTAGAAAGTGAGAACCAGAATGAAAAGAATTTTCTTAACCAGTGACCCTGAAAACAGTTATAAAATTAGTTATTGACTCTTGATGATAATAATGCCACTTAACCTATACTTGCTCACAAAAGCATCATGAGAGTCAAGACCAAAAGTCTTGTTGAAGTCCAATAAATTGAGTCTATAGCATACCTCTGAGTTACCACCCCAGCAGTTTTGCTAAAAAAAGGAATTAGTGAAATCATGCTGGCTCTCTGTAAGCACTGTAACTCTCTTCTCAGTGCTTATTGTATCACTTGTTCTGAAATACTGGCCAGGACCCACTCGAATGGATACAGATTGACTTATATTGTTTTTATTAAAGCTAAACACATTGCCTCAAAGATGACAATGAGTCTGTAATACACCATTTGCATCAGGAGACTTGAATCCCTTCTCTGCGGGTAGGCAGGTGTTCCTTACAACCTAGTCTTCCACCTTCAACTTCTATCTCTTCTTTCAAATCTCCGTATCCCGTTTATTTCCTTCACACAGAGGTCAAATGCAAAATTGACACAAATGATTCCTGCACTCCGTGTCACCCAGCTATACATTGCCCACCATTCGTAGGAGTCAACACTCTCAGACAAAACCTGCAAGAGTCCTGATTTTTTTTTTTTAAGTTTTTGAGATTTGTTAGGACTAGCTCTTTTTCCTGCCAGCACTGAACAAGCCATCCAGTATCTAAAAGCACAAGCTTCAATCAGCCCATCTTTCCGTTGTCAGGCAGACAGACCATCCTAACGCAAATACAGAAGGCGGGGTTGAATGCCAAGCTTCTGTCTGGTCCTCGGGAATTGGTGCTCCAGCCAATGGGCATGCAGTCAGTCATAACCAACCAATTTTTGTTGTTGTTTTAAAGGAGGTGGGCAGAAGAACAACACCTCGTAATAAGATAACTAGAGACACTGGGCGAGAAATGGTGCCATCTGCTAATCTGGGGAAGAACAAGGTAGAAGACAGAAAGGTTGGAGATGGGGCAGATGGGACTGCCTTAGTCAGCTGTGCCTATTATTTTGCTCCTGTTTGTGTTCAATAATTTGAGTGAATGATAGAAAGACAGATCTCTCTGTTCAAATAAAAAGTTGAAGGGAGAACACAGAACTGAATTAGCTCCATCTCCTGCCTCTTCATTCCAAATAATCCCCATACCATCCCTCTGGCTGAAGAAGGCAAACATTCCACTCTGAGACGAGAGACCATGAAGGTATTTTCTAACGCTCACTAGGATATGTGTCCCACTGCTATTCTTTCAGTTTTGTGATGAAATGTAATTTGTACAACTGTACACAATGGATATTTTAACTCCAATAAAGGGAGATAAAGGGCTCTTTACAAGAAAGTTTAAACACTAGAATAGAGGACAGGTAAAAGATACATGATTATAGCATGTAATCTGAGGCCTAGTGACACAGGCCTCAAAGCTCTTTTGGATCCCACCATTGCCTGCCTCTCCTAACTCCTCCTTTGCACATTACACGCCAGTCGTTCTATTCTACTTGTGGTTTCCTGATTTTACCAGACTGAATCATGCTTCTTTATACAGACAGTTCTGCTATCAAGCTTATTTTGAAAACCTGAATTTGTTCCAATGCAACTGACCACAGGAGCAATTTCAGCACAACGTGAATTTTGCATTTGCTTGTGTATAATTTGGTATGCAAGAAATACTCAGTGAATTTAAAAAACTGCAACCAGTTGAACTGACCTGTGCAGGAATGCACAAAACACACAGGCATATACCTCAAACACTCACCAGCTACCTCAGTTCACTGTGAGCATGAGCCACGCTCCCACCCACATCAGGTGTTCCAACTCTCCACCCAGTTCAGGGAAGCCTTCTTCTACCACTTCACAATAATTCACAACCTGCAACTCTTCCAACACCCACTTACACAAGAAAACTTCAGGTCTTTTCCGATATACAGTGCAAATTTTTTTTTTTGGTAACCATTTAGCATGTGAAAAACTATAATACTGTTTTTATTAAGTTCTTTTCTCCTTCTGTCACTGATGGAGTTTTTGAGTGGCAGCATACACAGAAGACCTACTAGATATATGAGAAACAAACTGAGGGCTTCAGAGGGGAGGGGGCTGGGGGAATGGGATAGACTGGTGATGGGTAGTAAGGAGGGCACGTATTACATGGTGCACTGGGTGTTATATGCAACTAATGAATCATCGAACTTTATATCAAAAACTAGGGATGTACTGTATGGTGACTAACATAATATAATAAAAAAATATTATTAAAAAAACAAAAAACTAAGGATATACTGTATGGTGACTAACATAATAAAAAAGTATTATAAAATAAAAATAAACACACACACAAAAATAAAAAAATTAAAAAAAAAAAAGTGGTCACTACTGAGCTTTGCATATGGTAGGCTCTCAATGAACACTTGCAAAGAATGGTGGAAGGTTAATTTAAGCACTCTTTTCCAGCCAACATTCTGCGTTCTTTAGAGGTAAATTTTGCAAATAATAATAATAATAAGTCATAGTCACATACGCCCTCAGAATTTAATGTATTAATACCCTTTTCCATCTGATCTTTATTGCCGAGGAATTTAACAGGTAGGAAAATAATCACCTTCATTTTCGAGAGCAGAAACAGTAGTATGACCAAATGAAGGTTTCTTCCTAAAGTCCTACAAGTAATTGTGGCAAAATTGGACCTATAATCCACATCCTCTGATTCAGACACCAACCATTTTCACCCATCTACCCATGAGGGTAGGAACATAATAATGGGAAAATGACAGGGCCCTGAAATGTTCTCTGTTTGGAGTTCAGAAATGAGTTCTTTGTAAGGAAGTTCCACAGTCCCCTCCCTTTTCCTTTAAGTGCTAATGATATAATCAAATCCATCAAACACTGTAATTTAGTAAACCCTGATTTACCCTGATTTGTGAGACTGTAAACTCATGTTACAGAGAAAACTAAGGGCAGGTAGTAGACCTATCCGACCAAGTTTAGGACTCTCACACAACCCAGAGACATGGCACTGGAGGGGCCTTTTGTCTGAAAGGCTCTTCCCCAGATATCTGCATACCTTACCTTCTCAGCTCCAGCAACTATGTGTTTAAAAGAACTGAAGGGTATTATTCCGAGCAAAATAAGTCAATCGGAGAAAGACAATTATTATATGGTTTCACCCATATGTGGAGTACAAGAAACAGCAGAGAGGATCATAGGGGAATGGAGGGAAAACTGAATGGGAAGAAATCAGAGAGGGAGACAAAACAGGAGAGACTCAAGCACAGGAAACAGTTGCTGGAGGGAAGGTGGTTGTGGGGATGGGGTAACTGGGTGATGGGCATTAAGGAGGGCACGTGATGTGATGAGCACTGGGTGTTACATGCAACTGACGAATCACTAAACTCTACATCTGAAACTAATGATGTACTATATGTTGGCTAATTGAATTTAAATTAAAAAAAGAAAAATCAAAAAATCAAAGTCACCTCAGTGAGTTCTACCCTAACACCTCATTAAAAATTTCACTATTGCTCAACTATGGTAAAGAGGTTTTCCTCTTTATATGCTATGTCTAAATTTCACCCTCCAAAATTCTTTAAGATTTATGTGTTCACTTTTCCCCAAGTTTCCAATTAGATTTTAAGCTTCTTGAGAGCAGATATTTTTGTCTATTTGGTTTGGATATCGTCATCCCTAAACTTAAAACATGACCTGCCTGACCTATGGTAGGAACTATTTATTGAACAAATAAAGACATGAATGCATGCACAAGCATATTCTCTGAGCCATTATAAGAATGAAATTAATAATCTCAAATGCACAGAACCAGGGACCTTTAAGAAGCTTGCTCAAATACATGAAAACTAGGGAAAACTTCTGGAATCATGTTAAAGGACAGCTTTCCCACACATGTGGTTCATTCAGAAGGCTAGATACACATTCTCCTTCTAGGGAGCTCTTAGAATTAAAAGTAGTTTTTAGTTTTTTTTAATCTGAGTGTGCTAATATTTATAGTTTGAGGCAGATTTACTTCACATCATTATCATTTCTTCAGAAAAGAATAACCAAATCACTCCTCTGCAGTAAGAGCACCTGCAACAAAATCTCTTGAAATAAGAGGTGAGAAGAAGGGGCTATTGGATGCATTCAAAAATAATTCACAATTGACAAGGCCAGGCTCACAAAATAGACACCAAAGCGTTTCACAGCAAAACCTCTAGAAATGGTAGAATATTTAATTGTTTCTGCCTTCCGATCCACTCAAAATCCAATGAAGTCCATAAATCAATAATAAACCCTTAGCGTCAAGTTCCTTCTCTTTTCCACTGGGCTTAGCAAAATGAACTTATAATGGCTATCAGCAGATGTCGGTATTCAAAACAACTGAGCACCCAAATTGTTGGTTCCAGGGCATACTGAGTTGGGTCGATTTAATCTCATATTAAAATCAACATTTCATACATAGATTGTGGCCATCAAATAAAAAAGTGCATCCCTAAATAGACGGTAATTCTATGTATACTATTCGTTTATAAGATGTACTAGAACAAGTGCCTTGACAGTAACATCCCACACCTCTCCAAACTTCTAATTTCTCATCTGAAAATAGGAATAATGCCACCTGAGTCTGTCTCACAAAGTATCGTAAAGATTAAATGAACTAAAGGCAACTCATTCTCTACTTTCAGTTTCAGATAAGAAGCACCTAGAGAGAGAATCTCAACCCCTGCTGCACGTTTAGAATCACCAGAGGAGCTTAAAGAAATGATGCCAAGCCCATCTTGCAAATATGCTGATTTATATGGTCTGGAGTTGAGCTTCGATATTTTTTAAGTGTTCCAGTTCTGGGTTGTATTATCATGGAGCCAGATTTGAACACGCAAGATTTAAATTCTAATACCAGATTTACGAGATCTGGGGTATGTAAGGTAATATGTGTTTTTCTCATAAGCCCTCCTGCATGAATCTTAATATCAAGTAGTGTGAGAAACACTGACCTAATGCACATAAACAAAGCATTTAAAGCATTCACCACGGTACCTAGTACGTAAGTAAGTACTCAAACTCTGGCAAATATAAAATATGTATTACAGCGCATACTGTATGTATGAATCCAGGGTGCATTTGGAAGGAACCCATAACCTACAAACTATGTAACGTATAGTTAATGCCTAAACAGGCTTTATCTTCATGACATTCGTGCTGCTGACTGTACTTTACCAAATACAGCAGAAAAGTATTTATTGAAAACACAGACTAGAATAGAAGTTTTAACGTTTTTAGAACTCTCTATAAAGGAAAGCTATGTGAACAAGTCTGCTGTAACTTTAGAGAGGAAGAGGAGGGAGATGAATGGGCGGGAGGTAGAAGGGAAGGACAAAGAAAATGAATCATGTAAATGTTAGCCTCGGGCAGTGGGGAGGGGAGTGTTTGTGGGAAATTCCTTAACAAAAAAATACTTTAAACACTTCTGTTCTTTTTGTCTGCAGATGAGGGTAAGGACTAATATTTATTGACTCTGGCTCTGCGCCTGGTCTTCCACACCCATGGTCTCGGTCAATACTCCCGACAGCCCTGCCAGGGAGCTCTCACTACCCACAACCTCACACACTGCATCTGCACAGAACACAATCAGGCTTTTCTCTCACAGACTCAAAGAGGCCTGACCACTAGCTCCTCTGACAGAGCGAGGGTGTAGACAGCCAAGGCTCCTGGTAGCGCACCTTGCCATGCTGGCACGCCTCACACACTGTGTTTGCTGTAGATTTAGGAAAGGGATTCCAGAGTCCCTCGCTGCAATGCCTTTTGTGACACAGCACCTCCAACAATCTCTACTCAACAGATGAACAGCAGGACCCTGGCAGGGTCATCGACCATCACTGAGGGAACTTGTGTGCACGGAATTCTAAGAATGAATTATTTACTAAAATGGCCAGTCAGTCCTCCTGGTCAGAGAAGAGAAAAACTGACTTGTACTGGAGAATACTTCCATTTCAAGAACAGCAAAGTGGGCTGCCAACTTGCATTCCTGGACCCACCTTAGAGAAAGAGAAACTTTGGGAGAGACAGGTTGAGTAACTCAGATTGTACACAGGCAGAAAACGTCACAAGAGCGGGACAGATTCCTACCATGCTCGTGACGTGAACGCATCCATCAAGTGTCAGATATATTTTGGGGGCTCAAGCACCGTCATATAGACCCACTGACTCACCAACTGGAAGTCTATGGGTTAAGAAGGAAAGGACTAGGAAAAACAACCAGAAAGAACTCTAATGCTCCAGAACATCAGAAGCAGCAACTCCGATGGCAACAGAATAGGGCCTTGGCCTCCTACTGGCGATGGCGGCCGGTGGCCTTGTCCCTGGGGGGCCTGGCTGCTGGGGAAATGCTGGGCACACAAACTGAAGGCTGATTTGTAGAACAACTCCTAAGTATTAGGTTTCCCAGAAAGCAAAGGGCAAACACAAGAAGATGAGAAATAAGAGGAGGAAGAACCTTCTCAAAAATGTCCTCCTTAATAGTCTCAGTAGGTATTTAATTTCTATTTTTTTTCTCTTCTTTGAATTCACAAAGGCCAAATCTTCCAGTCAAATTAGAGTGCAGTAAAGCATTAAGTCAGCATTCAACAGGTTTAATTACTGTGTAAATGAAAGAAATTATTATTCATTCATGACATTTATTTCAGATCCAATGCTAGCTGCTTTTATATAAAGTTGGGGGTGGAGGGAGTAAAACTTAGATGGGGAACGAAGAACAAGAATGAGGATATATAATTACAGCTATATTTCTTTGCCAAGCATTACTGAGCCTAAACAAAAAGTGCTTGTTTGCTCTGTTGAGAAAAAACATGTGATCCATCAGTGGTGGCTCTGAAGAAACCAATAACATAGGACTTATTAAGGCCACAAAGCCTGGTACTGCCCATGTGGTTCAGAAGTCCTGAACTCTGGGAATAATTTTAGCAGTCAGGCTCTACAAAGTAACAGATGACCCACTGCACCAGGAGAGAAAAAAGGCCAGCTGATGCTCTCAGGACTACTGGACAATGCATCTTTTCTAATGAATTTCCACAGAGTTTAAACACCTCCCACAAGCAGACAAGAGAAACACACACACACAGCCCTCTAAATCTCAATCACATGTAGCATTGATTTTTTATTCTCCTATGCCTGCCTGGTGGAAGAGACTGCGGGAGAGTGCGCCTGGGGAGCTAGTTCAAAACAGGGAACGATGTCTGTGCACAGATCAACACACCACTAAATGAGAGGTAATCTGTTACCCGGATTGTTAGGACTCCATAATTTTATCAGAATATAGACACTATATACTATAATTCCACTAAAATGTTTTAGGTTTTCCAAAGAACCCCTTGAACAAAGAAAAATGCCTAATCCAAACTTAACCTCTTCCTGCTTCAATGTACGCACACACACACACGCACAGATATTCTTGGAAGCAGTTATTCTTAAATCTTCCCTAAACCTCTAACCACTAGCGTTTAATCACTACAAATACTACAGCGGCTAGGAGTTGGCAGTAACAACCTCAGTTTGTCTTAGAACCTGAGACCACACAAGTTGTGGACAAAAAATTATTGTTGAGCAATTCAGACAGGACCAAGCACAATTCAGAGAAGTAATGATAATGAAGCTGTGAGGGCCAAAGTTGAAGGTTTACTTGGAAGACCAACTGAATACAGCGAGCCGGGGAAAATACCTTAAAATTCTTGGAGGCTAGACATTTTAACTAGGCTTAAAATGTTTCTGCTTGTGAGAGTTCCAACACTCTCAATTACTGGTGAAAAGTATTTAACATGCTTTTTAGGATAAAGGAAATCAGTTAGGAACTATGTCCAAAGATAGTGTTTATGCGTTATCACTGTAATGATTACTAAAAACTGCAGCAATGTGTAATCAATGAAACAGTTGTATGCATTAACACTTGGCTGGGACTCGGAATTAAGCACGGGCTTGGTACCCAGTCAATACTCTAGTCTGACACCAGATTCCTTCAATTCCTGACTTCTCAATTTTAAACTGTAATAACGTAGAGCACAGACTTATTAAATCTCTCTCCATTTGTTCTCTGACCTATCCCCGAAGCTCGGTACAGATCTTGTGCTAGGACCATCACAAGTTAGGTTGCCCTGCAGCCTAAAGCAGCTAGCTCTGCAATTCCTGTCTGCATACTACCTAAACCCTATTTTTTTTTTAAAGACTGTATTTATTTATTTATTTGACACAGAGAGCACAAGCAGGGGGAGCGCGGGCAGAGGGAGAGGGAGAAGCAGGCTCCCTGCTGAGCAAGGAGCCTGACAGGGGACTCAATCCCGGGACCTTGGGATCACGAAGTGAGCCGAAGGCAGATGCTTAACCGACCGAGCCGCCCAGGCAACCCCCCTCCCAAGTCCTATTTTTGTCCTCCTTAAACCTTTTGCTCTCCTCAATGTCACTGACCCCAGTCTTATTTGACATAATACTCTGCCAGGAAAAATCTGTTACTATTTTATTCTGCATTAGGCCTTAAAAGAGATAGCCTTCCTTCCCTCACCTTTAGAAAGTGAAAGAAAGATAATGTGGAATGTAAAAATATCTGTATTTTTAAGCCTCATTGTTGTTTTTGGCTGCCCCAGCATCTTTTCTTTTTTCTTTGGTAACCGTAGCTCAAGTCCTGTTTGAAGGATTAACTCTACCTTCCTTGGGGTCCCCGCAGTTTGGGGAGGTCTAAGAGGGACAGGAGAGTCACACATTCAAAAGGAGTGTTTGTGAGAGATCTGGCCAATCGGTTGCAAGTGACTGATGTAAGAAGGACCACGGGACCAAACTCAGACCACACAGGGGTGGCAGCAGGATTCTTGTTGGAGAGGTCCAGAATGAGGCTCACTCTCTCCCGGGACTGCTGAGCTGGCAGAACATTAAGTCAGCTTTGCTTGTACACAAGAAGCCAACAAAGAGAAAGCAGTGCTGAGGGATGGAGACAGACTACTGAACACAGTGGGCTCCTGAAACTCAAGCGCTTTCCGCTCAGTTTACTCCAAACTCCGTGATTCTTAAGCCAACAGAATTCCAAGTCGGGGCTAAGATGCAGAGACGTGGCAGCACCTTATGTTAGAGAGAGTACGGCCTTTTTATTTGATTCCACAGCTCGGGTGCAACCACACTTCTCTTCCACCATCCCAAACCTCCTCCAACGATCATCTCCAAAAACGCCTTCCTGGATGGTGGTCCTAAATACATTCAGGGACACCTGGGCTCGTGACCTCTCCACTCCAGCTGGACCATTACTATGCAACACATCAGATAGTACCTATACGACCTATTCAGTCATTAGATGTCACCTGTTCTTTTTATTCTGACATAATCATACCAGGCTGTAAAGCTTCCAGAATAAGGATATATCGAGTATGAGCAACAGCACAGATATCAGACTCAGAAGATCTGAGTTTAATCTCGCCCTTCACTGGCTCTTCCACTTTAGACTTCTCTGAGCCCTGCTTCCAACACCTTTAATGCTGAGTTAATAATATCTGCTGTATTTTTTTTCCAGCTTTATTGAGACATAACTGACCTATAACACTGTAAGCTTAAGTTGTAAAATGTGTTGCTATAATGCACTTTTATATTGCAAAATGATTGTAATGATAGCTGCTATAAATGATAGCTGTGATGACAAAGTTAGGGAACTTGTGACTATATATTGCAAACTTCAAAGCAAAAAGCAAACAATGATGATGATGATGATGATGATGATGATGATGTCGTCATCTCATATGTTCTCATCCCCGGGATCAGCAGGGCTGTGAGCAAGCGTAGTGGGACAGGGAACCACCATCCATCTCTTGTTCCTTGGGTTCCTGTGCAAAGAGTCCAATGCCACATGGACACAACCACTACAAAAGACAGGGGCATCAGCAAAAATGACATGAAGAGGATATGACTAGGGAACAAATATGAGATTTCAGGGCTCTGGACAAAAAAGATCTCAACACCTGGTATCTTTGTCTAATTGTGCCTTTCCCATTTTGAAGGGAGAACTCACATGTGTATATACATAAACAAAAAAATTATAGGTATATTACATAGGAGGTATATTCCACTCTCAGATACCCATCTAGTTATTTTAAAATAAAAACAAAAGTTGTCTTAGGGTAGAAAGTACTTCGATATCAAGACAAGCTCTGTATTTCACACTGTAACTTTGGGGAAATAACTGCTTACAAGCCTCAGTTTCCAAGTTTTTAGTTAGTTTTTAAAGGTTTTATTTGAAAGAGAGAGAGAGAGAAAGCAGGGGGAGGGCATAAGGGGGAGAGAGAATCCCAAGGAGACTCCAAGTGTGGTGTCTGATGTGGGGCTCGATTCCAGGACCCATGGATCATGACCTGAGCTGAAATCAAGAGTCAGCACTAACTGCCTAAGCCACCCAGGTGCCCTTCCAAGTTTTCAAAGTAAAGGGCTGAGAGTGGACAAGTTCCAAGGTCCTCCTCAGCATTATGGTAACTTTTTTATTAAAGACTTAATTTCCTAGAGCATATGTAGGTTTACATTAAAACTGAAAGGTACGGAGAATTCCCATATAATCCCTGCCCCACACATGCATAGCCTCAGCTGGTATCAACATCACTCACGAGTGATGGCACCTCTTTTTTTTTTTTTTTAAACCAAGGATGAACCTACAGTGACACATCATAAGCACCCAAAGTTCTATGATAACTCTTGACTTCCTAATTACTTAGATGATCTTATACTGTATAATTTCCTACTTATATTTCAGTTGATCTAAGCTCCCAGTAAAAAAGCCTAAAGTTCCATTTCGTCTACCGTCATGGGTAAACAACACATACTTGTTCTCCAGATGCATTAACAACGATCTCTTTTCCTAAATATGTTAAGGAAGTTTTCATCTGAGGGCTACCCATGGGTGAGTCCATTTGGGACACAGTGACAACCAGCTAACTCGTCTGTTCTCATCAGACTGGTTTTCTTTTAGTGAGCCACTCCTGTCATGATTCTGACAGGACATCTGGATGGATGGGGCAGTCCTGGGGATCACAGCTCGTTCTGTGATAGGAAGGCCCAAAGGAAAAAGAAAATGTTTAATTCACACTGCTGTGGCCCAGATCTGTCTTCCGTCTTACCTTTCTGAAATGCTTTCCTCATCACCTCAGCATGTCTCCCTGGACCGCAAATCACTTTATTAAGAGCACAAATAAAATTAATCTCTGCTGTGCAGAGAAGGAAAGTAAAGGAATGAAGAGGACCTGTACTGATCTCTCCCAGAAGGTCAGAGAGACCTGTCCACACGCATTGCTGCCTTTCCACGTCTCTGCTCCATTTCCCAGGTCCCCTTCATTTTCACTAATGACTTTCACGTGAATTAAACACAAGCTTTCTCTTGTCTTCACGAGATCCCATACTCTTCCTAAAAGACAGGTCTCCCCTTCCCGCCACACAGCATTTTTGCTATTGACTACAGACTAGCTCTACTCTCCCAGCCTTCAACTACATAAATACGGCCACCAGCATCAAGAGCTAACACTCCGGTGGACACTGGTATGTGCCAGCACTGCCCTATCTAAACGCCTTTCCACAGATGATCTCTTTTAATCTTCACAAACCAATCCTATGAAGTACGCATTATTAGCCCTATTTTAGAGATGAAAAAATTGAGGCACAGGGAGGTGAAGCAAGACACACCATTTCAGACCATGTCTTTGTACTGCTGCTTTTGTTTTTAAATTACGTCTATAGTGAAAATAGATGTACTCTTTTTCCCCCTAATCTTCTCAATGTCCAGTTGCACACAGCTAAAAGGAGGTAACTATTAAAGTTACCATCCAAAGCCTCAAAATGCAGAGAAACAATCGATGAAGCCATGAGCCTGGCTGCATTCACCACTTGAATCACCAGTCACAAAAATTCCTTCTTTTCTCTTCTTCCCCCTCATCCCATACACCAAATATTGATTAAATAACTACTATGTGTTGGACAGTATGCTAGAAGTTGCATGTTCTCCAACAGCTGTTTGGAGGAGCTCAATTTTTCATTTTGGGTACGTGATTTCAACAACTTTCTACCTTGAATAAAATTTTGCACATAATCAATGAATCTGATCTTCAACACTGCCTCAAAACACACAGAGTGTCAGCATTTTTTCCAAACAGGTTTCCTGAGGCATAACGGACACACTATACAGCGGCAGCCGGTGGAAGCACGAGGCTTGCACGCTCTCCAGAGAGTGACCGCTTACTCTCCTTCAACATCACACGAGGGCCCTCGCATAGTGCCAAGAATTAGCAGCGACTCACCCACCACATTCACGCCAAGGCCGTCCTGAGCTGCGGATGGCTATGTGGTACACATCCCCGGGGCCACAGGACCGTAAATGAGTTTGACAGGCCACCCTACGCCATTCATTACAAAGTATTCCCCAACCCACACACCAGGAAAGGTGCGCTGTTCAAAATCATGATACACTCAAAGTCTGTCTTTACATCTCATCTTCCTTGTTTCTCCTGCCCCTTTTCCAAATGCACTCTCTTCTATTTATTCACACTTTACTCCTCCTTTCATCTAAAAGTGCTCCCAGGCAAGAGGCTGTTAAAATCATTCATACTGAGTTAGTAAATCACTAAGCTGAGCAAGCTTAATGTATTACCACTCCCAGGAGTAGTGGAAATTAAACAAGAAACCAATGTCTAATTTTTCAATTTAGACCATCAGCTAGTTAGATGGGGGTGTAGTGTTCTGATAGATCAATTACTTCCCTGAAACCTTGCTACAAAGTAGGCAACCATGAATCTCTTCCTAGGTCATCTGATTCTGGTTCATTCATTGGTTCAGTAATATTTAGTGGGCACCTATCACATTCCTGCTACTGTTTTAGGTACCAGGAAAACAACTGTGCACATAAAGGACAAAAACGCTGCCCTGGAAAATTTTACAATTTATACAGGGTGGCACATACAATGAAGAATTCAATAAGTGATATGCAATTGTGACACTTGGCATGAAATGTTAATCATTCTTTCATAAATAAATACACAGGATGTGAGAAGCTCGCCCTCTTGTGTAAATGACAACATGACATACTGTAGAGGCCAGTAAAACGAGCAGTGAAGCCAGTGCCAGCCCGGCCAGCTATGCCATCTTGGCCAAGTCTCACTCTCTCCTGAAAGAGGCAAAGTCTCCTTTATGCAGAGAGGAGACTCAGCTGGGAGAATTCTAAACTCACCATTTTATTTTTTTAAAGATTATTTATTCATTCATTCATTCATTCATTCATTCATTTATTTGAAAGAGAAAGTGAGAAAGAGAGAGAGAGCATGAGACGGGGTAGCGTCAGAGGGAAAAGCAGACTCCCCGGCTGAGCCAGGAGCCTGATGTGGGGCTCGATCCCGGGTCTCCGGGTTCATGACCTGAGCCGAAGGCAGGCGGACGCTTAACTAACTGAGCCACCCAGGTGTCCCTAAACTCACCATTTGAGATTTTCTAACTGTCTCGTGGAAGAATATGGGTCACAAAGAAAAGACTGTTATACAAGTTAGACTATTAATTCTCTGAGGGAAAAGTCTGAATAAAGAGCAAACATCCTTCTTCATGTCAACAAGAGTCATCAACCTTTCAGGAGGTACTTACCACACCCCTGCAACAACAATGTAAAGGCAGCTTTAGTCAAGGCTGTAGATGCATTCATAAAGTTACACTCAGATAAATTCATACTCCTCATCTCCTTCATTCTTGCCCCAAACACCCAGAAATCTTTTTGGTTTGAAGAAGGGTGACTACTTTTTACCTTCCATGTTTGAAATAAGGTATTACCCGGCACAGTATGAAGATGAACTAGATATTTTAAAGCTTACCAAATACTCAAAATTCTATATACTGAGGGTAACACTGAACAGATTGGCAAACAAACTTCCTC